>NC_089805.1:41571028-41651028 GCF_029633855.1 Hoplias malabaricus
CAAAGTGCAGCCCTGTGTGCTCACAGTGTTTAAACTCGTTACGCCTGATGCACAAACACCCAACTAACTCCAGCAACCCCTAAAAAAATCATTTCTGATGTGTAAAATATTTGATGTGACTTTGTTGGAATCCTTTAACTTCATAAAACCATCCTTTTTATCATTTTGAGGCAAATTTTGGCACAACTCAACAGTTAAGCTGCAAAAGCAGTAATTGAGAGAGTTTCGGTTTAAACAGCAACTGAATAAATCAGCGTTAGGGCTTGGAACCAGGCACCTGAAGCGTCTAATGTCTTTAAAAGATTCCGACAGATCTTTAAAGCCTCACATGGAACTGTTGTGGACATGCTGCCAGGTGCCTGAGATACTGATCTATGGTAGTTTTTTTTACTCCGTTCACGGCAGTGGTTCAATGCCATTTTATCGAGATTAACCTTAGACATAAACTCAGAATATTAGTGTAGATTCAGATGTGATTTCACGTAGTAAAATAAATTCCCTTCACCACAAAACATACAGAATGGGTACATTTTTCTACAATTAAAACCTTCACCCTTTAACACTGATATAAGTCCAGTATCCAGCTTATACGTGAAAAACTGCAAAATATGTCTTCATTGGCAGTGCCCATAGTTTCAGCCACACAAAAGGAGCTTAAATTTGAGGATGGGTTCAAGAAGCCTGTCAGGTTCTCCCTTATTAACACTGCTTCATCTGGTTTGTCAGAGTATGTTCTAATGATTGTGATGTTACATGTTGTTGGGAATATGCACTAGGCTTTGTTCTGGATTTGCCTCAGTCTGGTTCTTCTTCTGGAGGCCTGGACTGAAGCTCTGTGTCCAAGCGGCTGGTGTGATGCTGCTTTGTTGATCTGTGGAACAGTTTTATGAGGTAGCGATAGCGTGTGCCAACCTGGGGGTCAAAGTACACACAACATAAGACTCTGTCTGACTAAATGAGCTGAGGTAAATATACAGAAATGTGCTTAAAATCCTTAATATTTCACAACCATGTTTAAAGGAACACTAGGTAAGATTCTGGCTCCCACTAGTGTAATTAACTTTTAGAGCACTGCTTCCATCCCTCCCCTAAAATGTACATAGCGCAGTGCTGAGCCCAGAGAGGCTCTATTCTTCCTGGTCAGTGAACCATCACAATGATTTTGAAGCTGCAATTTTAGGTATTACACAGTGTTCCTTTAATATACTCATCAGTACAAATTAAAATAGTGAAAGAACAGATGAAGAGCGTACCTCAGTGGCTGTTTTATTAGAAAGCTGAGTAGCTATAGCGCTGAAGGTGCTTGGACTGGCTCCTCTGTGCTGACAGGTGGTGAGTATCACTCGATCTGCTTCCCTGTTTAAACAGATGCCATTTAGAAGCTCTCATTACTTTTTAGGGGCTATGCTCTAACTCTAAACTTTAAACCAGTAGAGGACTGTAATCATACACCTAAACATTAACAATAACATTATTCTGTGTGAATTAAATGTGTGTCAGCTACATACCAGAATCTGAAAAGGGAACTTGTACTAGATCTAATTCCTAACCTTGTCCAGAGCACAACCTTCTCCCCACTTGGCGTCCGTGAACTGTTCTTGGCACAGATGGCACTTCCTGAAAGCTGGCATTGGAGTTGTGCATCTCTCTCTTTACTGCACTCCTCCTCCATCTCCATATCAGCAGCATGGCACTCCGCTTCTGTGGTTATTGCATCAATTTTCTGCAGGGAAAAGGATGTAACATGACACTCACCGACCTGTACATTGGTATAATGGAGTGGAGATCTGGCAACCCGTTTGGCTGTTTCTGTACCCGTTTGGAAGCTGTTTTGATCCCTCGGGTTTTCCTGTTTACTCGTTTCCATTGTTATTTCTATATTTATATCTGTTTTTATAACCTACTAACCATCCATAGATCTATCTTTTAGATTATCTCCGCAGGAATATTCATTACAGAGGCACTAAAACTGCCACCGGACCCTGGAGTAATGTTCTTGGTGTAAGTTACTAAAATTCACTAAAAGCGGTAAGTACCTGCAATTCCATGGCTACTACTGGCTGTTTTGCCTGCTCAGAGTGTGGCATGTTTAGTTTAACGCCCTTTTCCACCTCTAGCGATAAATATAGTGATTGTATTTGTAGTAAGTGTCAGCTAGTTAGCTCTCTGGTGGATAAAGTGGACCAGCTAGAAGTGCGCATCCGGAGCTTATTATTGTTGAGGGATAAACAGCGAGATTCAGTGTTAGCAACTCCGGGTGCCTTAGGGAGAGTTAGCACCCCCACGACTCCGGCGTTAGAGCCCTCACAGCGGGGTGAATGGGTGACGTCTCGGCGTCATAGCCGGAAAGCTAAGGCTGATGCTAACGCTGAGGCCAAAGCTAGCCCACCGGGACACCACGCTCCTCCGATTCGCGTGTCAAACAGGTTTGCCCTGCTCAGCGAAGCACCCGCTGAGGAGCCTGTTAAGAGTGCTCTGGTTATAGGAGACTCTATTGTTCGGCACGTGAAATTAGCTACTCCTTTAGGGGCACCGGCAGTAACAGTTAGCTGTTTATCGGGAGCCAGAGCGCCGGATATTAGTGGCAACCTTAGACTGTTAGCTAATAGGAGATATTCGAGGGTAGTCATTCATGTAGGGGCCAATGATATTCGTCTGCGGCAGTCTGAGGTAACTAAGGGTAATATTAGAGAGGTGATTAAACTGGCCCAGACGATGTCCGATGCCGTAATCTGCTCTGGCCCCATACCAATGCGGCGTGGCGACGAAGCTTACAGCAGACTTTGGGCGTTAAACTGCTGGATGTCCAAGTGGTGTTCCGAAAATCAAGTGGGCTTTATAGACAATTGGTTACGTTTTGAGGGCAAGCCTGGTCTTATAGGTAGGGATGGTATCCACCCCACGCGGGAGGGTGCTGCCTTACTTTCTTGCAGTATAGCACATAGTCTTTTAGTTAGTCAGCAGAGTAGTGTAGATAGCTGCTGACAATCCAGAGCCGGGACCAGGCCGCAGACAGACAGGCTAAACCGACCGTCTGCGAACTGTCTTGAGACGTCACCCAGGTTCAACTGTATTGAGACTGTGTCTTTCCCCCGAACTAAATGTAAAAGTAGAAAAACAAAATCAGCCTGTTTCAGCAACCTAATCAATATTAAATCATACACAACACCTAGCAGCAACACCTCAGAACTAAAATTTGGGTTACTCAACATAAGATCACTAAACTCAAAAGCACTCATCGTAAATGATATTATAAGTGATCATAAATTCAATGTTTTCTGTCTCACGGAAACATGGGTTAAACCAAATGAATATTTAGCACTAAATGAAGCCACCCCCCTAGGCTATAATTATGCACATAGCCCAAGAATATCAGGCAAAGGAGGTGGAGTATGTGTAATTTACCAAAATACCCTAGAAATTAGTCTTAAACAATGTGACACCTTCTCTTCTTTTGAGGTTCTCTCCACTATTATTACAAATCCGGTCACAAAAAAGGACGCATTTTTATTATGCAACATTTACAGACCACCAGGGCCTTACTTAGAATTTCTGAAAGAATTCAGCGATTTTGCTACAAACCTAGCGGTGTGCAATCATAAAGTTATAATTGTAGGAGATTTCAATATCCATTTTGAGAAGGAAAGTGACCCACTAAAAAAGGCATTTACCTCAATCTTAGACTCTATTGGTATTACTCAAAATGTAACAGGGCCTACACACTACTGCAGCCACACTTTAGACTTAGTTCTGACACTAGGTCTTAACATTGACAAAATTAATATCTTACCGCAATCCTCAGCAATCTCCGATCATTACTTAATTTCATATGAGCTACGTTTTATCCATAATATATGTAAGAACCCTCGCTATTCTACAAGGCGTATAATAAAACCATCTACCGCCCTACAATTTATAGAAAACCTACCAGAACTATCGACCCCAGTTCCAACTCCATCAGACCAAATGGACCTAGATGTACTAACTGATTACCTAGAAAATACCTGTCGATCTACTTTAGAAAAGGTAGCACCACTTAAACATAAAAGTATAAGACAGAAAAAGCTCGCACCATGGTATAACGATAAGACCCGTACTTTAAAACAAACATTACGAAAACTAGAGCGGAAATGGCGATCAACCAAGCTTGAAGTGTTCCATTCTGCCTGGAAGGACAGCCTTATAGAGTATAGAAATGCCCTCACTAAAGCTCGCTCAGCATATCTGGCCTCGCTGATCTCCCATAATAAAAATAATCCGAGAGCACTGTTTAGTGTGTTTTCTAGAATTACAAAAAATCAAGCAGGTTCTGAACAACTAATTCCAGCAACTCTCACCAGTAAAGATTTTATGGACTTTTTTAATAATAAAATTGAGAATATTAGACAACAAACTCTAGCCACAGGATCAAATCCATCCTGGCTGCCACCTGATGTGAATGAAATAAAACATAATATAACTGTAAAAGAAAGACTTGAAACCTTTTGCCCACTCCCACAATTAGAACTAGAGAAGATTATCACCTCCGCAAACTGTACAACTTGCACACTTGATGCAATTCCCACAAAGTTGCTCAAAGAAGTACTACCAGCTATTATTGATCCTCTTTTAACTATAGTAAACTCATCGCTTAGTCTGGGCCATGTACCCAAAGCTTTTAAACTAGCAGTTATTAAACCTATGATCAAGAAACCAAATCTTGATGCTAGTACACTGTCTAATTACAGGCC
This sequence comes from Hoplias malabaricus, assembly GCF_029633855.1. Taxonomy (NCBI): domain Eukaryota; kingdom Metazoa; phylum Chordata; class Actinopteri; order Characiformes; family Erythrinidae; genus Hoplias; species Hoplias malabaricus. The sequence continues at coordinate 41,575,759 of NC_089805.1, forward strand.
TATTTCTAATTTGCCATTTCTGTCTAAGATCTTAGAAAAAGCTGTGGCCCAACAACTTAGTTCATATCTACATAAGAATCATATATATGAAAAATTCCAATCTGGATTCAGGCAACATCATAGTACAGAGACAGCTCTAGTCAAGATAACAAATGATCTTCTTCTTGCCTCTGATCAAGGCCACGTATCCCTGTTGGTGCTTCTTGACCTAAGCGCAGCCTTCGATACAATAGACCACAATATTCTCATAGAAAGGTTAGAAAACATGGTTGGAATCACAGGGACAGCCCTATTATGGTTTAAATCTTACTTAACGGAACGTTATCAATTCATAAAAGTAAACAATCTAAATTCAAATTATTCTAAAGTAAGATTTGGAATTCCACAAGGCTCTATTTTAGGACCATTATTATTTACATTATACATGTTACCGCTAGGCACAGTTATAAGAAACCATGACATTAACTTTCACTGTTACGCAGACGACACACAATTGTATATTTCAGCCAAGCCCGATGACAAACACAGATTAAAGAAAATAGAGGACTGTGTAAAAGACGTGAAAGGCTGGATGTTGCGTAATTTCCTCCTCCTAAACAGCAACAAAACAGAGGTCCTGCTTTTGGGTCCAAAAGTGACAAGAAATAAATTATCAGACTTAATTTTAAATCTAGCTAACTTTCCAGTTAAACCTGGTTCAGCAGCAAAAAATCTTGGTGTCATAATTGACCCGGATTTATCATTTGATCAACACATAGGTAGTATCACTAGGACAGCTTTTTTACATCTTCGCAATATTGCTAAGATTAGAAATGCCTTATCCCTCCAGGACGCAGAAACATTAGTACATGCCTTTATTACTTCAAGGCTTGACTACTGTAACGCACTACTGTCAGGATGCACCAGCAGCAATTTAAGAAAACTTCAACTAGTTCAAAATGCTGCAGCTAGGGTCCTCACTAAAACTAGAAAATTTGAACATATCAGCCCAGTTTTATCATCACTTCATTGGCTGCCTGTTAAATTCCGCATTGACTACAAAATTTTGTTATTAACATATAAAGCTCTACATGGGCTTGCTCCTGAATATCTTCAAGATACAATTTCCTATTATGAGCCCCCACGTTCACTCAGATCACAGAATACTGGATTTTTAAATGTTCCCAGAATTCAGAAGGCCTCAGCTGGGGGAAGAGCCTTTTCTTATAAAGCCCCCCAACTCTGGAATGATCTTCCAGAAAATGTTCGGGACTCAGACACAGTCGCAATCTTCAAATGTAGGCTAAAAACTCATTTGTTTAGTTTATCATTTGGTAGCTAATGCTCCCCCATAGATAAAGGCGGCAGATCCGGGGGGTCCATGGACACAGGGAATTATAGTAAACTGAGATGCTGGTGCTGTCGTCCCGCCGTTTCTCGCGATCACTCAGGTTTGTTGACGGTGGAGCGGAGGGATGCCAGTGTTTCAGGATGCTCCCGTGTCTGTGTGTCCTCCTGGTTCTCTCCTTTTAGTTAATGCTGTCATAGTCAGATCTGCCGGAGTCATTAGCCACACTCTGGAAATTTTCATATTTTCTACTTTACAAACACAAAACAGTTCAAAACTAATTCCATCCCTTTACATCTTTCCGAGTAAACGACTGCCCACCTGTCTGTCTGGACACTGATGGATGACTGTCGAGATCCTCCTCCACGCTTCAGACCAGCTGCCCACGCTCCAGCAACCACCAAGTGCCTTGAAGCTGTCCCTACACTGAAGTTCTCATGGACTACTAACTATCATCACCAGTAGATTGACCAGAGGAGGATGGGTCACCCCTTGTGAGCCTTGGTTCCTCCCAAGGTTTCTTCTTCAGCTGGGGGAGTTTTTCCTTGCCACTGTCGCCCCTGGCTTGCTCACTTGAGGGTTTTACATTTGTCTTTACATTTCATGTCAAATCTTGTCTTACTGGAATTCTGTGAAGCTGCTTTGTGACAACATCAGTTGTGAAAAGCGCTATATAAATAAATTTGATTTGATATAAGTTACTGCATTAAAGAGAGTCAGTTTTATAACAATGCTATATCATTTATAATGCGCTATGGCCGTGGACTTCTTTATTGTAAATCTAAAATATTTTGTTGTGTCATCAATCATTAACTTGCACAAGGCTCCACACCGATCCACAACCCAGAAAGTAGTGGACGTATAAACATTTAGAGAGACCTATTATTCAGGGAATCTAACTAAAGTAGCAGTGAATACATGAATGCATTTTACAAACAGCACACTTTCAAATGGTCTACCAGACATTTGTCCAGTGGAAAAACATCAATGGAAATTATGTTTAGTCGAGGCTTAACCAGGGCCAGGGAAAGTGGCTCTTAAATACGGAGGCTGGAAAGGTATCTCTTCTATTGCTTCTTGACCTTAGTGCTACCTTTGATACCATTGACCATAAGATTCTTACAGACAGACTCGCAAACTGGGTTGGACTCTCAGGAACAGTCCTGAAGTGGTTGGTTTCTTACCTGGGAGGCAGGAACTACTTTGTAGAAATAGAAAATAATTTTCAGAGAACATGCCAGTGACCTGTGGTGTCCCCCAGGGTTCTATTCTTGGTCCACTTTTATTGTGGCCAGATTCTACAGGACTATGGGCTGTTCCTGTCGCAGCTGTGCAGATGATACTCAGATTTACATGGCCCTGTCCCCAAACGACTCTGGCCCAGTTGACTCATTAAGCAAGTGCCTTGAACACATCACTAACTGGATGGGACACAATTTTCTGCAGCTGAATAAAGATAAAACTGTGATTATACTATTTGGGAACAGCACTAACAAAGACAAAGATTGGAAAGACTGGACCCGAGGGCCCTCAAATCTAAAGAACTGGCTCGCAACCTTGGAGTATTAATGGACTCAGATCTCAGTTTTAGTGTCATGTTAAAGCGGTTACTAGATCAGCATTTTACCATCTTAAGAACATCAGTAAGAGATTTTTTGACTAAACCAGAGCTGGAGAAACGTGTCCATGCCTTTATTTCTAGCATTGATTGATTACTGTGATGGTCTCTTAACTGGACTTCCAAAAAAGACCATTAAACAGCTTCAACTGATTCAAAATGCAGCTGCCAGAGTCTCACTCGGAGCAAAAGAAGAGATCACATCACCCCCCCATCCTCAGATCCTTACACTGGAGACCAGTCTGTTACAGAATAGACTTTAAGGTGTTATTACTGCTCTATAAATGTCTAAATGGGGTAGGACCAGTGTATTTATCAGATCTGTTACAGAGATATGAGCCGAGCAGAGCTCTCAGATCTTTAGGAACTAGAGTTAGTCCTGCCTCAGGTCAAAACTAAACACGGAGAGGCAGCGTTTAGCTCCGGCGCCGCTCTTAAATGGAACCAGACTGAGAACATTAGAAGAGCCCTGACTTTAGACACTTTTAAATCAAGACTGAAAACATTCCTCTTTGAGCAGCTACAGCTCGGTTTAAAACACTCTGCACTTTTATTATGTAACGGCACTTTAGTTCTTTTCTTTTATCGTATCATTTTAAATAGTTTGAATCATTTTACTCTTTTTATGTAATTGTTTTATTGGACATTCATGATTTTATTCTGGCTTTTAATTTAATTGTTTCTTTTTTCTGTAAAGCACTTTGAACTGCTTCTGTATGAAAGGTGCTCTATAAATAAACTTTGCCTCTTAGGCTTTCTCTAAACGAAGCAGAATCTAAAGCTTTAAGCAATTCGAGCCAGAGAAAACAAATACCAGAGCACTATTGTTATGCTCAGTGAAGCTGTCTACATGCATCGTGATGTAGTGGAGTATGGGCCAAATATGAATACCGGACAATGAAGAAATAATGAAATGAAAGGCTTTGAATTAAACCTTTCTCACTCTGACCAGGACTTTCGTCTGGTCCCGAAGTCAGCACTCCATGAACCACAGGGGTGCCAAGACCCTGCACCCCCACAAACACACACACACACAAACACCCACTTAAAGCCTACATCAAAGGACGCCTGTTTACGGCCCAGATAACAAATCCACTTTATGATACTTTTAGACCAAAAGGACATCAAACAAAAGGAAGGGTTATAATCCCGTTTATGACGAAGTGGCACCTCAATGTCTCAGTCCTTATCTCGAACCACTAAACAGACAGCCCAGATGGTCAAACTGATTGAACTCGGGTTGACCTCTCGTTAACCAACGCATGGACCAACAGCGACACCAAATGGACACTGGCGAAACTACGCCTCGCTCGGGGTCGTCTAAACAATAACGAAAATAGTCAAACTCTGATTATTTGCGTATAAACAAATGTATTAATGTCACTTTCTGTACCCTCAGATGAATGCCTACCTCCTAATGAAATGTTGTATATTGTGGATTGTTTCTATCATGAAAAGAAGTCCTACCTCTGAATAAGAGAAAACGGATTAATATTCCTTTGCATCGTATCGTCATAAATGGGACATAAAGATGAAACCTTATGTAAATGTTTGATATTAATAATCCAGTATACTCATTGTTGTATGTTACTAATATGAATAGGAAATTTCGATACAGGAAATGTCTATCGTATTACTTATTGCTTAAAAGAGCTCGACAGGACAGAAGTAACGGACCACGAAAGAAAGCGAAAAGGAGAGGACGCCAACGACAATAACAACGAGAAAATCCGAGAAACTTTGAACAACAAAGAGACGTTTTCTTTTTTATAACGTGTCGAGTTTTGAATATCTCTTTTCTTTTAATCGTGTTTATGTTTTATTACCCATCGAAGTGTGATCTCACGAGTGATCAAAGTAGGTGAAACTTATTTGTGGCCAGAATAAGATATCAAACTTTTGATTAGTCGATAGCAGATATATTAACGTTATAAGCTGATTCCTGAAGACATTACTCCTGGAAAACTGAACAAAGAGACGAGCTAATACTCTGAAAAAGACGCTCCACTCCGGTGGAAAACCAGCCACGCCTGTGAAAATCCAAAGAGGGGAAATCTCGATCGACGCAGCTCAGCCTGAAGCCGAAAGTTTTCAACTCAACCGGAAAGAGATCTCCTCCATAAGCGGGCCTGCCTCTCACCACGTGGGAACGACGAGAACAACCCCAGAGCACGGAGATTAAACAGCAGGACGCGACGGCTCGGTGAAACGGCAAACGAGTAAGCTAGCGTATCTCACACCTTTTCCAGGAGCTAATGTCTAAGTAAACCCTTCTTTATAATTTACCATTTATTAAACCTTAGTTAGCAACAATTTAATCACAAGCCAGTAGTGCCTAGCCCACCTTAAGGTCAAAATCGGTTTTCCCTGCGGTGATACCGTGAGATTATAAGGCTACGCTATGTTAATTAAATACCTTCTCTTTATTAATAAAACTCTCATTATTTGAAATCACAGTGTTTGCAATTTGTTCATTATTTTCCTGAAAATCCTGACGTACTCATTTAGCATGATTATTATTCATTCTCAAACTAATTATTAATGTTTTAATTGTCTAAGCCAATTATAAATTTTAACTAATATCATTAAGTCAAATATCAGAGATTGGAGGAGTTTGAATAAGGTCAAGGCTATAAAACAAATTATAAAAATATATATATATGTTACACTACAGTGACATGGCCTTTTCTATTTCTGTCACTGTCCACTGCTCTGCCACTCAAACTCCCACATTTTGGGTGAAGTCTCCAGCTGCTGTCTGACTGCTCAGTACTGGATTTACATTATAACTTGACAGGCAGATCTAGGGCTTGTGTTGTAGACAGACTGGGACACGTTGTCTTGCTCTGCTGTTTTGCTTTCTCATGTCACCTGCAGTTAGGACACATTAAATATAGCAATATGTTCATGCTCCACCTGTCTGTTATTATTATATAACTTTAAGCACTGTGTGTATGCCATCTTCTCGAGGCGTGTGTGTTTTATAGCTGCAAACCAACATTCTCCTTGTGAGATAATAACATCAAAAGACAAGTCAAACTTTACCTGGCCGTGGATTTGACTTTTCAGAGCTTCTGTTCTCTTCTCAGGAGAATGAGCTCTGAAGGGCTGACACAAATGGTTTGTCTCCACACTGTGGACCGTCTGAACACTAGAAACACTGTCAGTGTCATTGCCCTCCACTTCATCCTCTCCTTCGTGTCCCTCATCTGTGTCCCGACACTGAGAAGGTGGATGGAGCTGATTAAAAAACACCCAGTACTCCTCAAGCAGGTGTGTGTGGTCCCGGAACAGCAAAGCTATCTGAGTTTTCATCTGAGAAACAACAGACCAGTCCAGTTACTGAAGCCACTGAATACGAACATTAACGTGCATGTGTTTGTGTGGTAGAGTACCTCCTGTGAGGCTGACAGGGTTTTAGGGGGACCCTGCTGCAGCGTGCGTACCACCTTCCTGTAGTGGAAAGAGTGCTCTCCGAAAGTGAGCTCCAGCTGTCTTAGAAAACGCCTGCTTCTCTCAAACGCCTGGTGCTCTGCCAGCTACAACAAGAAAACATCAAACATGGCTCTTAAATTTAAGCAGTAATAAAGATTTAGAGGAGAAAAAAATATTTAAACTTATAACTTATATATTTAAAAATCGTCAATTCCTTCTTATAGAGACCTACTAATTTAACCTACTAAATGTCAAATTTATTATTATTATTATTATTATTATTATTGCATCTCAATTAAATTATTATTTCAATTAAAAAACCATTGTTGTTTATTTAGGGCGGCACGGTGGCGCAGCAGGTAGTGTCGCAGTCACACAGCTCCCGGGTGACTGTCTGTGAGGAGTGTGGTGTGTTCTCTCTGTGTCTGAATGGGTTTCCTCCGGGTGACTGTCTGTGAGGAGTGTGGTGTGTTCTCCCCGTGTCCGCGTCGGTTTCCTCCGGGTGACTGTCTGTGAGGAGTGTGGTGTGTTCTCCCTGTGTCTGCATGGGTTTCCTCTGGGTGACTGTCTGTGAGGTGTGTGGTGTGTTCTCCCTGTGTCTGCGTGAGTTTCCTCCGGGTGACTGTCTGTGAGGAGTGTGGTGTGTTCTCTCTGTGTCTGAATGGGTTTCCTCCGGGTGACTGTCTGTGAGGAGTGTGGTGTGTTCTCCCCGTGTCCGCGTGGGTTTCCTCCGGGTGACTGTCTGTGAGGAGTGTGGTGTGTTCTCCCTGTGTCTGCATGGGTTTCCTCTGGGTGACTGTCTGTGAGGAGTGTGGTGTGTTCTCCCTGTGTCTGCGTGAGTTTCCTCCGGGTGACTGTCTGTGAGGAGTGTGGTGTGTTCTCTCTGTGTCTGAATGGGTTTCCTCCGGGTGACTGTCTGTGAGGAGTGTGGTGTGTTCTCCCCGTGTCCGCGTGGGTTTCCTCCGGGTGACTGTCTGTGAGGAGTGTGGTGTGTTCTCCCTGTGTCTGCATGGGTTTCCTCTGGGTGACTGTCTGTGAGGAGTGTGGTGTATTCTCCCTGTGTCTGCGTGAGTTTCCTCCGGGTGACTGTCTGTGAGGAGTGTGGTGTGTTCTCCCTGTGTCTGCGTGGGTTTCCTCCGGGTGACTGTCTGTGAGGATTGTGGTGTGTTCTCCCTGTGTCTGCATGGGTTTCCTCCGGGTGACTGTCTGTGAGGAGTGTGGCGTGTTCTCTCTGTGTCTGCATGGGTTTCCTCCGGGTGACTGTCTGTGAGGAGTGTGGTGTGTTCTCCCTGTGTCTGCATGGGTTTCCTCCGGTGACTGTCTGTGAGGAGTGTGGTGTGTTGTCCCTGTGTCTGCGTGGGTTTCCTCCGGGTGACTGTCTGTGAGGAGTGTGGTGTGTTCTCCCTGTGTCTGCGTGGGTTTCCTCCGGGTGACTGTCTGTGAGGAGTGTGGTGTGTTGTCCCTGTGTCTGCATGGGTTTCCTCCGGTGACTGTCTGTGAGGAGTGTGGTGTGTTCTCCCTGTGTCTGCGTGGGTTTCCTCCGGGTGCTCCGGTTTTCTCCCACAATCCAAAAACACACGTTGGTAGGTGGACTGGTGACTCAAAAGTGTCCATAGGTGTGAGTGAATGTGTAGCCCTGTGAAGGACTGGCGCCCCCTTCAGGGTGCATTCCCACCTTGCGCCCAGTGATTCCAGGTAGGACCCTGCACTGGATAAAATTAATGGCCAAATATTTAGGGACACAGGTTCATCCAAATTGGCCTCTGATATTAAGGATATTAATAGTAACATTGGTCTCCTATTGTGAGGGCTTTATAATAGACGTTAGAACACTTGTGAGAAACTCATCCATTTGCCACAGCATGTTTTCTCTGGCCAATGAGTGATTGAGGTGCATTTGCCTGACCACTCAGACTGAGACCATTTAGATGCACCTTTCGAGTGGTAAGCTGCATTGCGCCTTTTGTCCAAATTATATCACGTTGGCCTTGCCACATCCACCACCACAGCCGGTATGAATATGCCTTAATCTATCGCTTCCATTACATTTCTCACTTACCAGGCCGCACTCCTGAGCTTGTTCTGGGTGTAGAAAAGCAGCAAAATCTCTCAGGAGCTCAGGCCAGTCCCTCAGCACTGGCTTCAGCTTCAGAAAGAGCTCCACTGATGTCCTGCCTTCAGGGCGCTGTTCAAACTCATACAGAATCCCCAGGAACTCCTCCACCTTCCCTGGCACAACCTGCAGCACTTCATAGGCCTAAAGAATGCTTTCAGAGTTAGATAATAACACTTAAGAAGCAGGATATTGAGAGAAGTTGCATGCGTTTTATATTTAACACACTAAATATCATCTGATGAATATTTAAAGATAATATAACGCCTCAAAATAATATTTTACAATAAATGCATATAGAATTTAAACACATGAATGATCATTACTTGCCTTCTTCAGATAAGCTTGGGCAAAGGCGACATCTTTAATATCTTTCCGGGGATCATCATCAGAACAGTTATCATAAAGAAGCCTTTCCTCTGGGAAGAGTCATGAGCAAAAAATAGGAAAAAAAATTCTGTGTACTCTCTGTGTAATAAAATGATTAAAAAGTAACGAATAAAACTGTTGCATCTTTATGTTAAATTGTTCAAAACTAACCTGAGGCATGAGCTCCTGATTGGACTTCATCTGTAAGTCCTTTATCCTCAGACCTGGGCTCTGACACCTGCGTTGATAATTTCTCCATTGACTCCTTGTAAATGCAAATATGAAACATTTAAAAGATTTTTTTTAAACAATAACCAGTAAATGAGTCTCAATATTTATAACAGGTTTGTTGAGAATAAAGTTACAGATTTAACCAATAAATGTAATTTTTTCTGATCCTGAGATTATGATCTCCCAAATCTGTCTAATTGTGGCAGGAGCTATTTGGTGCACAAAAAGTTTCAAAGCGTTTTTTGTGTAACATATAACATGAATTCAAAATTAAAACATTCTTCTACGCTTTCATCATTTTATGTTACAGTTGCATAGTGTTAAATATGACAACTGTCCAGTGTTAAATATGATAATATAGTGTTAAATATGACAACTGTCCATCTATCCATTATCTGTAACCTCTTATACATTTCAGGGTCACGGTGGGTCCAGAGCCTACCTGGGCGCAAGGCGGGAATACACTCTGGAGGGGGCGTCAGTCCTTCACAGGGCAACACACACATATTCACTCACACCTACGGACACTTTTGAGTGGCCAATCCACCTACCAACATGTGTTTTTGGACTGTGGGAGGAAACCGGAGCACCCGGAGGAAACCCACGCAGACACAGAGAGAACACACCACACTCCTCACAGACAGTAACCCGGAGGAAACCCACGCAGACACAGAGAGAACACACCACACTCCTCACAGACAGTCACCCGGAGGAAACCCACGCGGACACGGGGAGAACATACCACACTCCACACAGACAGTCACCCAGAGGAAACCCACACAGACACAGGGAGAACACACCACACTCCTCACAGACAGTCACCTGGAGGAAACCCACGCAGACACAGGGAGAACACACCACACTCCACACAGACAGTCACCCAGAGGAAACCCACACAGACACAGGGAGAACACACCACACTCCTCACAGACAGTCACCCAGAGGAAACCCACACAGACACAGGGAGAACACACCACACTCCACACAGACAGTCACCCAGAGGAAACCCACACAGACACAGGGAGAACACACCACACTCCTCACAGACAGTCACCCGGAGCGGGAATCGAACCCACGACCTCCAGGTCCCTGGAGCTGTGTGACTGCGACACTACCTGCTGCGCCACCGTGCCGCCCGCTTCAAGATCCAGAGTACTGGATTTTTAATAGTTCCCAGAATTCAGAAGGCCTCAGCTTTTCCTTATAAAGCCCCCCAACAGAATGATCTTCCAGAAAATGTTCGGGACTCATTTGTTTTGTTTAGTTTTGGTAGTTATTGCTCCCCGATAGATAAAGGCGGCAGATCCAGGGGGTCCATGGACACAGGAAATTATAGTAAACTGAGACGCTGGTGCCGTCCCGCCGCTTCACGCGATCACTCAGGTTTGTTGACGGTGGAGCAGAGGGATGCCAGTGTTTCAGAATGCTCCCGCGTCTGTGTCCCCTTCTGGTTCTCTCCTTTAAGTTAAAGCTGTCATAGTCAGATCTGCCGGAGTCATTAGCCACACTCTGTAAATGTTCACATTCTTTGCTTTACATTCAGCCAAACAGCTTAAAACTAACTCCATCACTCTACGTTTTTCAGAGTAAAGGACCGCCCACCTGTCTGACTGGACACTGATTAATGACTGATTGACTGCAGCAACACAATGAAAATAAACATTCAGAATCACAAGCATTCAGAGTAAATTGACTCACTTGAAGCTCTGGCACTGACAGCCCAGACGTCGCAGAAGCAGGTGATATCACTTCCACCGTTCTCTTTGAATGTTTATGTTCAGTTTCTCTGTCCATGTCTGCTCCTTCCCTCTGTTCCCACTCCTCCTCATCCATCACTGTCTCGACGGCAACATCATCTCCAGACAAACTAGGTGTGAGGCTTCCTGAGGATTCTGACAAGGTGAGAAATGGTTTTCTTAAACCTTCCTCTCCACACTCAACCTGTTCTTCCTCATTGTTAATCGTCTCGTTGATGTCCAATTCTTCATCCTCTATTGTTTCATTTAGTGGAAGACTGTCTTTAAAGCTGTCTTCCAGGTCTTTACACGAGGATGTGCCGAGAGGATCTGCATTACATACCAGAGAATGGCTCCCTAATAAACTATGACTAACATTTACCACATTATTTACCACATCCTGAGCTAAACAGGGCTTCTGAACTGCAACAGGTTCATGGTCCAGATTAGTGTTTTGGCAGTTTGCACCGTTTGCGATTACGCAGCCTGGAGGGAGTATAAGCAACTGATGCAGAATGTTTTGAGGCACAGACTTCGGAGGTTTCATTCCCAGAGGGATTCCTGGTCCTGTGCTTAGCTTGAGTAGGGTCCCACAACGCTGACTCATTTGGTCTTCACCCAATGGGGTCAAAGATACAGGTGTTTGGGCCACTACCTTACTCGCGGGTGTAGGACATATGAGGGCAGTGGCCACTGCAGTAGTAGGTAAAATAAGAATGTTTCCTTGGCTTGTACTGTCTGCAACACTAGAACCTCCCATGTTTATTTGTTTGGTTTCACCAGCTATGTGCCCTTGGGGAAGCGAGACCAGGCTGGTGGCTACTGGAGCAGTGGTTGAGATGATGACATTTCCATCCTTCGGGTCTTCTGGAGCAACTTTTGCACTAGAACGTGTAACACGTGGTTCTCTGGCATTTTCAAGAGAGGCTGGCACCACTGGAGCAGTTCTGGTGAGTCTTTCTTCATTACGGGCTGTAAACTTAAAAGCTTCCTTTTGAGTTTCTCCTGCACGTTTCTCAGATTCAGCTCCAGAAGAAGGGGATTTGGACTTGGATCTTTTCTTCGATTGGGCATTACCCTCGATGTTTAATGATGTTCTCAGAGAAGGACTAGCAGACTTGGGCAAAATGGGTGGGAAACGACCAAGGGCCTCCACTACACCTTTTGGGGGAGGAGAAGGCTTGGAACTCTCAGCAGCCTGAGCCAAGATTTGTGCAGAAATCTCAGCAGGGGTTTTCCTTCTGCTTGAACCTGGTGGAGGTGGTTTTAGGGCTTGAGCGAGAGAGTCTGGCAGCCATGGAGGGTAGCGGGTACTTTGGGGGACATTACAGGATGGAGAAGTGTGTTCTGAAATGGCAGTGGAGGTAGCAGCAGCTGGAGTAGTGCCTGTGTCCTTAACAGCTTGAGTATTGGTAGGTGGTTGGTTATATTTCCTCACTTCTTCATAAATCAGCTTAAGGTTTTCCTGTGAGAGAGAAAAGATCAGTCTGTGAAAGTAAAAAATAAAGTATTTGCATTATACAGACGACAATAAAGTGACATGAATGGCAAAAAACTAAACTTAATGGTTAAAAACATCACTATTATTGAGGACATAGTATGTCTCATCTGATTTAATACAATTTCCACAAGGGGCAAATTGACTTTCTGTCACTTTCAATCCTGCAGTATTTCAATTGAGTTATTACTGATGTTACCAGTGAGCTCAAAAATGATTCAGGTAAAAAATTAACAGGTATCAGCAGATAATTGCTTTTTTAAAGATTAGTTGCATCTGCCTGATTTCTTTTCTTTTTTTTTTTTTTTTTGTTTTTAATTTTGCTGATTTTTCAAACCAACTACCGCTGACACATTTATTTTATGCTTTTTTAAGAACAAATGACTGATGATCCTGTAACAGAAACTGGACTCTGTTTCTGTATAGCTCTTAATTCCATATTACTGTATTTTTGAATAGTTACATTGCTTAAGGTCTATAGCCATTTATTTGTTCAATCCATTGCTTTATTCATTCATTCATTATCTGTAACCCTTATCCAATTCAGGGTCGCGGTGGGTCCAGAGCCTACCTGGAATCATTGGGCGCAAGGCAGGAACACACCCTGGAGGGGGCACCAGTCCTTCACAGGGCAACACACACACTCACACCTACGGACACTTTGGAGTCGCCAATCCACCTACCAACATGTGTTTTTGGAGGGAGGAAACCGGAGCACCCGGAGGAAACCCACGCAGACACATGGAGAACACACCACACTCCTCACAGACAGTCACCCGGAGGAAACCCACGCAGACACAGGGAGAACACACCACACTCCTCACAGACAGTCACCCGGAGGAAACCCACGCAGACACAGGGAGAACACACCACACTCCTCACAGACAGTCACCCGGAGGAAACCCACGCAGACACAGGGAGAACACACCACACTCCTCACAGACAGTCACCCGGAGCGGGAATCGAACCCACAACCTCCAGGTCCCTGGAGTTGTGTGACTGCGACACTACCTGCTGCACCACCGTGCCACCTCCTTTGCTTTAAGTTAGCATTAATTTGTTTATTATTAATTTTTTATTTGTTTGAGTATATCTATTGTTATATTTTAATAATTAAATTAAAAATGTGTGAGTGTGTGTTGTCCTGTGAAGGAATTGCGCCCCCTCCAGGGTGTGTTCCTGTCTTGCACCCAGTGACTCCAGGTAGGCTCCTGACCCACGGCAACCCTAAACTGGATAAGTGTTACAGATAATGAATGATGCACGGTGGTGCAGCAGGTAGTGTAGCAAACACACAGCTCCAGGGACCTGGAGGTTGTGGGTTCTAGTCCCGCTCCGGGTGACTGACTGTGAGGAGTGTGGTGTGTTCTCCGGGTGCTCTGGTTTCCTTCCACAGTCCAAAAACACGCGTTGGTAGGTGGATTGGTGACTCTAAAGTGTCAGAATGTGTGAGTGTGCGTGTTGTCCTGTGAAGGAATGGCGCCCCCTCCAGGGTGTATTCCTGCCTTGCGCCCAATGATTCCAGGTAGACTCTGGACCCACCGCGACCCTGAACTGGATAAGGGTTACAGATAATGAATGAATGAATCTGTGTCCAGTCTGTCTCAAGGGACTGTTATCTTACTAAATTTGGCCAAATATTTCCTCAGGAGACACATGTTATTTTATTTTTTCCATACAGTTGGCTAAAATGTGCAAATAAATGTTACATTTGTCTATAATTTATGTATATGAATTCCCATATAAGCGCATGCCTATTGTTACCGAAAGCCAGTAAGGCATGAGGCGCTTCTCTCTCTCCACTGGGGGTCGCAGGTCACCGGGATGCACTCTTTCACAGGCCAAAGTCATGGAGGGATATTTACCCTCTAGAAAGTAATTCTATATCCCAAAACACACATAACAGAACACTGAAATTCAGACTGGAGGAAACGAGGCAACATTAGATAAATTCACCCATGTTTGGCACATAATGAGGCTAAAGTAATCAACCACTCCCAAACCTTTATGATGTTAGGGCTTTGTTTTTGACATGCACTGCGGATGTGGGCTCTCAAACAGGCGACATTCCTGGCCACAAGCAGGTAATGACAGACCAGCTGGAGGGGGTGCACAGTGCCCTGAAAGTGCTTATGGCCCAAAACCACCAAACTGTAACAAAAGAAGAAAGACGACTTAATTTCTGTTTATATGTTTATGCACTGAAAGAGTACAAGCACAATAAGGACAGAGAAGCCAAACACAGATTAGGATAACTGCTTAAACTGCATAGTAACAGTTGCTGAATTCTTGGCAGCATGAACCATTATTTTATTTTAAAAATGTTTGTCCTTCAGTTTCTTCTTAAATTGTTGCACTGTGTTGATAATGATCCACCTGATGTACTAAGCAGCACTAATTGGGCTGTCTCTGGGATTCATCAGCGTTTAAAATGAAGCTGAAGTGATTAGATGAAAGACTTTTGCTGCTCTGCACTTTTTAGATGCAAATGAATACGTTCAGTATACAGCACACTACTACTACCCCATGTCACATTACAAAGGAGCATATTTCATAGATGAGTGTGGTGAAAGAACATAACTGACCAGTTCTCTGCTGAGGTAAAAGGTCCCTTGTAATGAAAAGTCAGCACATCAACGTTTGAAAGCAGCTCAGGATACAGGAAAACAGGGCGAGTGGCCATCAACCAGGACAAATGAGCCGGAATCTGGGACCCTGCAAGAAATCATATTTCTGAATATCAACTAGTCAATTCTCCTGATTTAATGCACATTTTCAATTCACTTTCTGCTCTCTTGCTAAAAGAATTAGAGTCTGATGTACGTTACTCTCATAGTGTTTTAAACTAAGTGTTCTTTGTTTGTAGAATTTCCAGCAAAGCATTTTGGAACTCATGGCTTGTTGTTATTCTGTTGATTACATTTTTAAAAATTGGCCATTTTGAAAAGTGTATTATTCAAGAAATCATCAAAATAACATTAGGTTATTAATATAATGATAAGACCAATAATAACAGAGGTCACAGACGACCCATTTTAAACATATGAAGGATTTAGTAATTGAATGATGAGTGAAAAGCAGGGGAAATATTAAATACGCAATGAAGGTTGAGAAATATACATTTTCACATCACCTGGGAAAAATGGACCCTGGCCTGGAGCATCAAATTTTGGAGAGTGGTCCAACTCCTCGAGCAATGACAGTGCAGGCTGTAAGTTACATGCTCTGAAGACACTGACAAAACCAGGATCCACCATTTTCCTGGACTCTTCTCCACGCTGAGCAAAGAACTGCAGCTCTAACTGACAGAGGGAGAGTGGCAAATCACAATTTAACATTGTGTGCATCACCTTTTTCCAATACTTAATAACATAATCCAGTGTATAACAATACAAGTTGTGTCAGGTAGGGATTACACCTGTGTCTTGACATGGACAGTTCCTGTCCATTCTTAATGAACTGGGTCCATATTTTAGAGTTTGCCCATGTCTATTCCACCAGCTATTCCAACTGTAGAACTATAATTGAAGTCTGGGGATTTTGCTGCTCAGTCAAACTGTCCCATCTCTATCAAGTCTGTTGAACCAGTCTCATACACACACCCTACAGTGGTTTTACTGAAACATGGAAGCGTCAAATGCTGAGTTCATCTTGGAGAAGAAGCACAGATTGCTGTCAAGACTGAACTGATAGCACAAAGGCATGTCTCACCAAAAATTTTCTTGCAGTGGAGGCCTCAGTTTGCAGGCCCTTCCCTGACCTGCTCAACATGTTCACCTGTGCTAGGAGCTGCACATGCTGCAACACAAAACACACAAGATCACAAACACCACAATAAAACCTAAACAGACTCTTACAGCACACTGTATTTCCCTTTGGGATCTTTTACCTGACAAAAAGTGAATTTTAGTTATCAAGTTTTAAGATCCATTGTTTTAAAATCCATCACAGAAATGGACGGTCTGTTCCAGTGCTATATCAAGTCTGTTAAGCCACTGTTCAGTGGGTTTCCTCCAGGTGACTGTCTGTGAGGAGTGTGGTGTGTTCTCCGTGTGTCTGCGTGGGTTTCCTCCAGGTGCTCCGGTTTCCTCTCACAGTCCAAAAACACACATTGGTAGGTGGATTGACGACTCAAAAGTGTCCGTAGGTGTGAGTGTGTGTGTTGCCCTGTGAAGGACTGGCGCCCCCTCTGGGGTGTATTCCCGCCTTGTGCCCAGTGATTCAGGGTGGGCTCTGGACCCACCGTGACCCTGAACTGGATAAAGACATTTACCTTTTAAAGCCATTTTCTTTCTTGGCCTCTTGTGTACAGAGAGGTTATTATTACTATTATATTGAACATTAACCAGATGTATAATGCTGCTAACTGTTCTGAGTATGTAGATGTTAGTTAATGTTTGGGTTATGCATTATGTCCCATGTCCTGACCTGCTGGACGTGTTGCTGGAGATGGAGTTTCTGCGTGTAGGTGAGGAACAGTGGACCAGTGGGGCTTGGGGGTGGTTTAGGGGCTGGAGGAGGTATGGGTACACCTTTACTCTGCAAGAAAGCTTTCCTCTTACGAAGAGCTGCCAGCTGCTCTTTCACTGTACGGTAGCGCTGCTTCAGAATGTCTGCTAAAGGGTTCTCATACCTGCACACAAAGATCAATATTGTGTTAATGTATAAGTGAGAGGTATATGGACTTGTGCTGCGCAAATACAACCACAAAAAATATATAATATACAATTAGTAGAATGCATATTTAAATACATAAGTACAAAAGGTAGTTTTTGAAATATCGTTCAAGGATTTAACACATTCTTCTTCACAATTTATATTGTTTCTATTATGACTTCAAAAACGCTAAATTATTCCGGCCATATTACATTAACAAATTTATTAATTTATTTTTGAGCAATAGCTTGTTTACAGAAATGTCTCTCATGTGCTGTTATCCTGCTGTTAACTTACACAATTAAATATACAACAAATCTTTAATAATAACCACTGCTAACAACATTATAAACTGGGGTGGACGGGGTAAGGTGAGCGTGTCTGTAAAGTACGCTCCATCTTGGCTATGAGCTCCAAATAAAAGTCTTACGGAATGGTTTCCAGAATACTGGGTGCTTCTTGCTGAGTAGTGTCTTCCTCTTCTTTTTCTTCTTCTTCTTCATGGCCCTCTTCATCCGGACCCCCTAGCTCATCCTGAAACTGTGAAAGAGTGGCACAATATTCATTACGGTGGTAAAATGATGAATACGATGAGAAATATTATTATTTAAGAAAAAAAAATTCTTACTGTGTCAAACAACTCTTCCATCAGGGAATTAACTTCCTTTTCTGGAAAAGAGAGATGAATAGAATAAACCAAATGCAATGTTCACCACAGTGAATTAGTTTGTCTGGTGCAGAATCCTTCACTTCCGATTCAGAGTGAAGTACTGTTTCTGTTCATGTCCAGATGTTAGTCACTCACTAGTGATGCGCACTGCCTTGTCATTCCTGTAGTCCTCAACATCTGGCTCATCAATATCAGCAAGAAAATTATACTCTGGGTCATCTTCATCATCAGCCTCTTCTATAAAGAAACAGACAGCGCGGTGTGTTAGTGTTGGGTCCCCGCTGTTAATCAATTATTAAAACCATTATTCAAACAAATAATTCTTAGATGCAGGAAAGAGTGCCCTTAATAAATAATGTACTTAAACTCATTTATCATTCAAAGAGGGTTAAAATGACTTTACCATTATATTTTTAAATGGTATGTATATTGTTAATATCATTGTAAGTACACAGTTCAGTTCAGAAATGTTTATCAGATTTGTGTCATCCTCACCTTCATTCTCCCCATCTGAACACATGAGTCCCTGAAGCCACCGCGTCCATTCTACGTCCTCATGGGCAGAACCATGCTCGTACATGTCTGGTGTGATGTCAGGGGCTCTAAGCTCTGCCTCCAGGCGACCAAGTGGCACATCTCTCAGTGGACGTTTGGACCGAGTTCGGAAAGCCATCAGACTCTCTTCCCCACTGCTGCTAATCGGCTGAACACAGAGAGAGAATGAAAATCTACTTTAATTATATGTGGCAAAGAAACATTATTAACTATGGAATATCCGTCTAACTATGTCTAAATCCCATTAGAATAAGTATATTTTTTTAAAGGTGACATATAGGGCGGCATGGTGGCGCAACAGGGGTTTCCTCAAGGTGACTGTCTGTAAGGAGTTTGGTGTGTTCTCCCTGTATCCGTGTGGGTTTCCTCCGGGTGACTGTCTGTGAGGAGTTTGGTGTGTTCTCCCTGTGTCTGTGTGGGTTTCCTCCGGGTGACTGTCTGTGAGGAGTTTGGTGTGTTCTCCCTGTATCCGCGTGGGTTTCCTCAAGGTGACTGTCTGTGAGGAGTTTGGTGTGTTCTCCCTGTATCCGTGTGGGATTCCTCAAGGTGACTGTCTGTGAGGAGTGTGGTGTGTTCTCCCTGTATCTGCGTGGATTTCCTCCGGGTGACTGTCATATATATATATATATGTTAAAACTGTGATTAATTAACTGCTACACAGGGCGGTACTTCCAACTACCTGATATGAGTCCATACAGTCAGATCCAATTGCAAGCTCTTCGTCCACAGCATGAAGTTTCTCCATGAAGCTGCTCTCTCTGGATGGCCCTGGAGGGCTCTGAGGAGGAGGTGGGGGGCCCATGGGCACCACCTCGACCCTCAGATGTCTTGTTCTGCGCCAGGTCTACAAGAAACAAATTGTATACAGTTGTGTATTCATTTAAATATGCTGCTCTAGTCTAAAAGAGCAATTAGTCACTTTTACCCCAAAATGTGGCATGAAAATATTAACAATATTGTATAAATAAGTATAAATAAGTATTGTTGTTGTTGTTTTTTAGCAATATACAGTCAAATTACAGAAAACAAGAGGGAAGAATATTTTTCTGGAATTGTGAGGTACCTGTCTGGGACTGCAGCTGTTCTCTCCATCACATTCACTGAAGGATCTGCTGAGACTTATTCGAGTGCCCCGTGGTGACGAGGCTGTACTCTCCATATCACTTTCTAGAAGAGTCTTCAATAAAAAACACAATTTATTGTGTATCGGCATCTACTCAGAACAAAATATTTGAATGATAGACTGCATATGCTTCCAAAATAACCTCTTACATCTTCTGCCGTCTCATCATCTTCTTCTTCATCGGGACAGTACTCTTCATCAGAGGAGTCCTCCTCCTCTAAAGGAATGTCCACAAACTGGGGACCCTTCATATAGATCCATATTCAATTAGACATCATAATGGAAGATCACCTACACCAGGGGTGCCCAACTCCAGTCCTGGAGGGCCGGTATCCAGCCAATTTTGGTTATACCTCTGCTCACACACACCTGAGTCAACTCATCTGTTAATTGCCAGGTTTAAGGGGTGTGTTTTAGCAGAGCAATCACCAAACTTTGCTGTATACCAGCCCTCCAGGACTGGAGTTGGGCACCCCTGACCTACACATTAACCACAATTAATTTCACACTGTGGTCTAAACTGAAGTTTTTAAATTACCTTCTCTTTGCTGGGCTTCTTAATAGGTGAAATGTTCCAAGCAGGAATCATCTACAGAATAAATGTGAAGGAAATATTTTGAAGCAAACACAAAATCAGAATTTACAGACATTGAAAAGCTACTTTACACTGCTCTAAATGTTCATCGTTCATACACTCATTCATTTCATCCATTATCTGTAACCCTTATCCAGTTCAGGGTCGCGGTGAGTCCAGAGCCTACCTGGAATCATTGGGCCCGGAGGAAACCTACGCGGACACAGGGAGAACACACCAACTCCTCACAGACAGTCACCCGGAGCGGGAATCGAACCCACAATCTCCAGGCCCCTGGAGCTGTGTGACTGCGACACTACCTGCTGCGCCACCCAAGTTTTCCAATTATACTCAACTTCAACTGTAACCACTCAATCCTGATCCCACAGTGTGTCCAGAGCTTATGCAAAATCATTGGGTGCAAGACAGCAACACTCGCTCAGTCATTCACACAATCACACTGCTGGACTATTCACAGTGACGTGGCAAGGCTTGAAACCAGGACACAGTTTAAACAGACAAACTAGACAACTTACCACCCCTTTCTCCTCAACCTCTTTCAGCCTAGAGCGAGTCATCTTGGGCTCCTGCAAAAATTGGGAACATGTTTCTTAGGAATTGTGGGACTATATATCTGCATATTTCAAAGGCTATATTTCACTATGATGCTAATACTCACAAACAGCGGGACAGGTTCAGTGTCATTGATGGCAGCCTTCAACATGGCTACAACATGCTCATTGGTAATGACCTCCTGTGGGAAAGATTAGAGCAGCAGCAGCACTTTAAAAATCATGTTGTGTTTAGTGAACCAATTCTTACCCCTGCAGTACCTTCTTTGTCAAGTGATAGCTTTATGGATGTGTAATTTATAAAACACGGCTCAAAGCCATTTATTCTGACACTTGATAATGCTCTCCCGATATAATCCTCACTTACATGTATAATGCTGCGCACGTTTGCTGAGGTGAGGTTATGTTGCCGTGATTTGCTCTCGAGTTCTCTGTCAAGCTCTTGGTCAATCTCAACCTCTGGCTGAATTTCATCTTCTTCGTTTCCCTCCTCCACTTCCTCTCGCTGTGACCCTGCCTCCGTAGAGGACCCACTCTTCTCTTGTTTTTTCTTTAAATGTCCTTTTCTTCTCCCACTTTTTGCCTTATCTAAGAGATTAAAGATTTTAAACATATAGGAATTAATAAAGTTAAAATGAATGCATGTAAAAAAATAAAACTAAAAGTAAACAACAGAGTTCAAATGTTAAAATCAACCGGACCGTTTAGCCTTAGTTTAGTCGATGTCCAGTACAAGGCAAACTGTGATATTAAAGATTAAACCTGGAGTAGGTCATTTATTCTAGAAGCATTTTTGGTAAAATAATTTAAATTATTTACATCAAGATTGCAATCAGTAAATCATATCATCACGTACATCATTTTGTGTGTCAGTGCCGTACTGTACAACACCCATCCAATAATTTCATTCAGACAAAATGCAATGATTATGATCAGACTGTCTACCTAACTATTTCACAAACTGTCCACATGTGTGGGGAGTCCTTCACAGCTCTGACACTCTCATGGGTGTCTACAGCTGTAGTCACACTCACACCTACGGACACTTTTGTGTCGCCAATCCACCTACCAACGTGTGTTTTTGGACTGTGGGAGGACACCGGAGCACCCGGAGGAAACCCACGCAGACACAGGGAGAACACACCACACTCCTCACAGACAGTCACCCGGAGGAAACTTACGCAGACACAGGGAGAACACACCATACTCCTCACAGACAGTCACCCGGAGGAAACCCACGCAGACACAGGGAGAACACACCACACTCCTCACAGACAGTCACCCGGAGGAAACCCACGCAGACACAGGGAGAACACACCACACTCCTCACAGACAGTCACCCGGAGGAAACCCACGCAGACACAGGGAGAACACACCACACTCCTCACAGACAGTCACCCGGAGGAAACTTACGCAGACACAGGGAGAACACACCATACTCCTCACAGACAGTCACCCGGAGGAAACCCACGCAGACACAGGGAGAACACACCACACTCCTCACAGACAGTCACCCGGAGGAAACCCACGCAGACACAGGGAGAACACACCACACTCCTCACAGACAGTCACCCGGAGGAAACCCACGCAGACACAGGGAGAACACACCACACTCCTCACAGACAGTCACCCGGAGGAAACTTACGCAGACACAGGGAGAACACACCATACTCCTCACAGACAGTCACCCGGAGGAAACCCACGCAGACACAGGGAGAACACACCACACTCCTCACAGACAGTCACCCGGAGGAAACCCACGCAGACACAGGGAGAACACACCACACTCCTCACAGACAGTCACCCGGAGGAAACCCACGCAGACACAGGGAGAACACACCACACTCCTCACAGACAGTCACCCGGAGGAAACCCACGCAGACACAGGGAGAACACACCACACTCCTCACAGACAGTCACCCGGAGGAAACCCACGCAGACACAGGGAGAACACACCACACTCCTCACAGACAGTCACCCGGAGGAAAAAAGTAATATGCACCGTCTGTGATGACCAGGGTTTTCTCAGTTTCATCTTCTGATGACAGCCCACATTTTACACTCTGGACCACACCTGTTAACAACAGTTTGAGATTTCAGAGACCACTTGGAAATATACCACACTGTCCAAAGAAAGCCATTTATTTTAGCAACTGTCATTTTTCTTCTGTTGTCTGCTAAACAACTTTACAATAGACAGGCCAATAGAGATTGTCCAAAATTACTTAAAATAAAAGCTATTGATAGGTCATTACATTACATTTTAGACAGTTCTGCTTTGTAAAATCAGCACTTTGAAGTCAATGACGTATGCAAGCTTTTCCTAGAAACAAAATGAGTGATTATTCTAGAACTACACACATTCCCTCTTATATACAACATATGATGCATGTCTTACCCTCATTAACAGAAGCAGGACCGAGGGGTTGGCTGCATGGTCTGCTGATCTTCCCTGCTCGTCTCAGTGTTGTGTTTTCATGGTTTATTTCTCCACTCGATAGAAATGTTCTGAGCTCACACTCTGGAGATGAGGGCCGGGTGGACGCTGATTGCCTGCGCTCGTTCTCTTCAGTTTTGCTGCATTTGGAGCGGGAAACTCCAGGTTTGGCAGTTGCCAGCCTCCGCTTTCGTCCTGTATTCATCTCCGCTCCAGTTAGCCTTCAAATATTGGTCAAACAATTCACACTAGAGGAGAGAGATAAAGCAGTATTACAATATGAGACTGAAGTCACTGGGTGCACCAAAATCTGTACAACAACGTACACTGACACAGAAGATCAGAAATCCTACAGTGTTCTACCATTAGTGTCGTGGGGCTAGAACAGGCCTTAGTGACCAGGAAGCCCAAAGTTCAAATACTGAAGTTATGCAGGTGTGTGATGTGAACGACTGCTGATGTAATAGGTAATGAAATCATTAAATCAAGTGGTAGCATGGAACAATCATTAGCAGAGACAGCGGTCTTGGCACAGCCTCAGACGCCAGGAAGACCGTTTGAGTCTTGGTTCCTTTCTGTGTTTCTTACTTTGGTTCAGAGAGATTTTTTAACATGCCACTGTCGCCTCAGTGACACTCAACTAGGGCTTGGACCCAGACAGTCACAATGTTTATCATGATATTGATAAGCTATGGTAGTGATTAGGTGCAGGATACAATTTCATTTTAATGTTGTTATTTGTAGCTGGGCGCTGATTGGTTCAGAAAAATGCCCCAACACTAGGGGTTTGGTGTTTAAATGTTCAACAATAGGTAAATAAAATGTTGTGGTTATTATATATTATATTATATATATAATTGGGCAGGCCACTTTACACTATATTTCACATACTACAGTTTTTATGAACCAAATATGAAGGTTTCTTTTTTATTCTGTTCTTTAAGTGCTGACAATATACATGAAGACTTATTGTGCATTAATGTGTAAAGATTATGATAAATTATCATCACTGAACCCACCCGGGCTTTCCCTCAATGAACCACAATAAAAATAAATAAATAAATTAAAAAAACTGAAGGCTGTATTAAGGTTAAGCTCTGGTCTGTAACATTCACTTTATTGTACTCACTGTTAATGAAGATAGTGTTGGTCAAGTTTCAAAACCAGAGCATACCGTCAACGTTAACGGTTTTTCATCACGTCTGCCGCAAACCCCGGGTTTCTGAAGCAGCGCTCTCTCTCAGCGTTTAGTTTGTTAGCTAATTTCTCCGATATCCTACAGGTCTGGGGTAGACTAAAGTTTGCGAAAACGTGAAAAATGTACAAGGAGAGTTAAGCTATGAGGAGATATACACATAAACATACAGACAGTTTCATTCACCGCGCCAATCAGGTGATCTGTTATAAACCGCTCTCCACTCCCTACATAGTGCATTACTTAGGAAATTAATTTCCGGCTCCTGCAACCTACACATGGACAAAAAAAGGGCAAATTTGGATTCAACAACATGTGCGAAAATACATATGTTTATAGATTGCATTGTATGGATCTAGAAAGCAAATTCTCTTAAATCAAATAATACACTACATAGGGACTGAAGAGTAATTTGAGATACACCCCGAGTGTCTCTCTGTTACGTCGGTGGGCGGAGCAATACAGACACTACTTCCGCTTTAATCAGTTCTGCCTCAAATCACCCGTACTCCCTACATAGTGAAAAGGCAACATTTCTAGTGCACTACATAGTGAAGATGAAATGGGCGCGTTTTCAGAAAACCCCAGTGTTTTGCGAATTGGATTTGACCACTAGAATTTTTCTTATATTACTTAACTTCCTGTTATTTATATTTTTCATTTCCTTTTGTAATTTAATCACAAAATTAATTATTTTATGTTTTTTAAAAATTGTCATGTTTCAAATTCAGATTCATACCGTCAAAATAAAAGCCCTAACGAAGTATAAAACAGTCAAACACCGGACTAAATATTTTTTTTAAATAATTATTACCTATTATATATCATGCAGTCTTTGTATAGGGAAATTTATGTATATTTAAAATACAGGAGGAATGAGCTAATGTGAGGCTCAGAGTGATTGAAGGTGGAGCTTGAAGTAATTAGTAAAACACACCTGTGCCTCATTAAAGTCGTGCTTTTTAAAAGCCTAATAGCTTAACAGAGTTTTCCCACACTCACTTTCCCCCCCTGTAGTCTATGCTGGTGGATCTGCAGCTTTATCTGTGAAGAAGAAAAAAGAAGAGACATTGTCTTAAACTTTGATTTGTACAACACAGAGATGTTTGCTTTCAGCACAGATGCGGTTAATGCAGAAACAAAAAGTCCAGCAGCAAGAGGAAAGCCCTGGCAAAACATGCCACTTACTCCAGGAAGACTGCCCAGCTTTATTATCCCTCCAAAACTGCGCCTCAGCATTTCTCCTAGGATTGGCATCAGACAGGCCAGGGAATCAGACGAATACAGCCTTCTTCCTCCCTGCAGTCCAGAGAAGCCTTCACCTCCCCCTCCATCTCCTCGGGGCTCACCATGCATCCCTGTGAAATTCAGTTTCACTCCAAGATCAAACCGGAAACGAGCCAAAGACCACCATTCGGACCCTTCTACTCGAGCAGCGATGTCCCTGGAGCATGTGGAGAAGGTTGCCACTCCTTATGGCTTCAGCATGCTAGCTGCCAGCCCCAATGTGAGCAGACGAGAATCTCTATTTCACAAGAGAACCAGAAACGTAGAAGACAGCTGCTTTTCAGCGTCCTCACAACACTGGGACTCTCCCAAGCCTGACGCCGCAGCTGAAAACACCAAGCCGAGCAAAGACAACTGCTCCTCCACCCAGAAGCCTGAGAGAAGAGGCCTCAAGATGCTCCTCAAAAGCCCAAGGGCTGCTCTGAAGACACTAACTCCAGGACGCAGTCGACACAGAGGGGAAAACAAGAAAGCACAGGGGAATCTTTAAATGTGTGGGAATCTGGACTTGTGACAATGTTTAGACTGTTACCTGTT
The DNA here is from genome assembly GCF_029633855.1 of Hoplias malabaricus. Lineage (NCBI taxonomy): Eukaryota > Metazoa > Chordata > Actinopteri > Characiformes > Erythrinidae > Hoplias > Hoplias malabaricus. Next base: position 41,601,692 of record NC_089805.1, read on the forward strand.
GGACAAGATGCAAAGTGTATTTTAAAAACATTTAAATAAACTTAAATTTCTTAAATTCTGTTTGTTTCTTACAGGTGAAACTGTTTTAGCAGCAGGATCTACACATTCCTTTTGAGTCCTTTGAAATTTCACTTATTTTTCAAAATTCCTGAATATTTCATCCTGATAATCTATATCTGAGATTTTATAAACTATTAATCTTAGAAACATGTTTCAAATACATTGTTCAGTGGTGTTGATGGGAACTAGAGGTCCAAATATATAATGGTTGTGTTGCAGACCTGAAGAACCGGTTCCCTTTACAGCAGTAGAGAAAGTTTAATGTTTTGTGCTGTTCTTGGCAAAACAGACTGAGGGTTTTATGCCTCAATGTGCAGAGAGAGCAGGCCAAAGGAAAGGCACACAGCTGGTATATCAATTGGGTCTTCATAGTGGTCCATGTTCCCTTCCACACACTGAAATATTGCAGTAACAGAATGCCAGCAAACCTGCTGCTAAACGTTCAGTGGTGACGATACTAGAAGTCTAAGATGTGACTGTGGCATTGTATTGGAGCTTGGCCCCCTGAGCCATGCTAAATGCTATTGGCCTGTTCTTAAAAAGACCTGTGTGAAGCATGCAGACCTTCAAAGAATCAGCATTAAAAACTGTTTAAGACAAAAAGTACCTCATGGAACTGGTTTGTAACTCACCCACATACGCGTGGTTAGGGATTACACTGCAGTCTCACATTAGGAACTGTTCCACAAGGAGGTGCTACTGTGGTTCGCATTGTGTCCTTTGCTAAGCTCACACAGGACTGATTTAGATCTGTTGGTAGTTATTTGAATGTAACATCAACAACTTGCTGCCAGAATGCAACCTCTGTTGATGTGAGCAACATCCTGCACCGGCCTAGAAAACACTTTATTTTGGGAAGCAGTCATGCTGTAGTGAAATGTCAGCATTTATGTAATGATTAACCTGTTTTAAACAAACTGCTCTGCTCTGTCAACCCCAAGCCATTTCTATGAAATAAGATGTTGTTGCTGTACAGACTATTGTATATTACATTTTAATAAAGCTTAAAATTAACCCTTTATCTGAAATAATAATATAATAATAAAAATATCTGAAAGATGTAATAAATGTACAGATATAAAATGACCTTTTTCAATCTTTTAAAGGCTAAGCACCAGCGGTATGAAAGTGTCAAACAAATAAATACAGTGGAGTTTGAGTTTCTAACTTGTGTTTATTGAGAGTCAGAAAACATGTTATTTCTTACTAATTCAAGGAATAAGGTTTAAAAGACCATTGGTCCCCCCCCCCCCCCCCCCCCAACGGTGTTGGGAAACTCTAATAGGCGTCTTGCCTGTGACGTAGATGGTGGACAACAACTCTAGAAGCTGCACTTAATTTAATGCAAAATGACGAAAAGGTGTGTTGTTTTTGGCTGCAATCAGTCAATGTACAGTGGGACATCTGTGCACAAATGGCCCAAAGATCCCAAAATATCCAGAAAATTGACTAAATTTGTCCACTTTAAACGGGCACTTTGGAAAGGACCATCCGCTCACTCCGTTATCTGTAGCTCATTTCACTGGCGCTTTTCCAACAATATGGGCATGTAAGGACACCAACGAAAGGTGTTCAAGAGCCTCTGTAACATGGAGGTAAACAGGGTAAGGACACTCACTTCGCCTGTTTTAGTTGGTGTTAGTTAACGTTAGCTTGACTCGCTAAACTCGGTGGCTCAGATTATACTCGGCTACGTAGCTGCATTACGGAGGTTTATAGTGTCGGAATATCATCGGAATCTGAAGAACTAGCACTAGAAAATTCACATTCCAAGTCAGTCACAACGGTGTACCTCTACATTTGAGTTTAGCTTATTGCTAGGCTATTGTCATGAATAATGTTGGTTATTTAGCTAGATACTGTCATAACAGTCAGTCATAACGGTGTTTTACCGCGGCGTTGTTCAGCTGTTGTCCACCAGTGACGTCACGGTTGCGTTCAAGAATTTCCGTAGGGAGCTCGGGTTTTTCCGTCAATTTAATAAAATTGTCAGTTTTAATGCAGATTAAGCTGCTATTTTCATTTTAATTCATACTTATATCTGTCAGTAACTAAAATAATGTGAAATATTCATGGAGGTCCATTAAGTGGTGCTTAGCCTTAAGTCAAACCTCCCCTTTTTTAATAGCACCCCCAGGTTTGAGAATCACTGGCTTAGGAATTAAAGCCATGTACCACTATTGATGGCTCAGCCTCTTCCCATAGACCATTCTGGACTTTAATTCACAGACAGGCTGGAGGAGTGCTGAACTAGATTTTTTTTGTGAAATAAACATGAAGGAATCTGATGTTTTTTTTTCCAGTCTGTCACTGCAGCTTGTAATGACATGTTTAATATGACAAATTATATTATGATTAAGATCCAGCTATGATTTACTCTGTTGCTCAATGTCACATCGGAAACAACAGTGCCTGTGTACACACCCTACATCTGTTTGAAATTTGCACAAATGCAACAGTTCCCCATGGACTCCAAGAAATCTGATGACCAATAAGCATTTTCCTGTCTTTTTTATTAATATCATAATCCTTTAACATAGTTATGATCTTTTTTTTTATGAAAATAGGTCAGTAGAAAGAAATTTTCTTAAAAAGTCTGTCAACGAGTCAGAAGTCTTCCATTTATACAGTCCAATTTCTGCACTTAAGTGCAGTCAAAACATGGTAAAAATTCACTGAGGAGGAGTGTCTTCCTTCCTGCGAAATCCCTGGCTCAGCCACCATTCAGCTGCAACATCCAATCAGGACATAGTGGGATTTATAAGGAACAAAGCAATCGACTGTTCATCATCAAATGATAAAATATGTCTCTGAGGACTGGAGTACTTGTCGTCTTCAAGTTGCTCTGTCTTCCAACACAAACTTTCATGATGAATACTGTAAAATCATCCCTCTGCTTGACCTCATGTAGCAGGGATTTTACTTTCATTATCTACACTTTAGGGGAGCAGTGCTGAATCATAATGTAGGAGTCGATAAGTACAGTAACACTAAGTGTGACTCCTGGGTATGACTCTGTAAGGCTGTCCGTCTGGTTGTGGTTCGGTCGGTCTGTGCCAGTCTCGGTTCTGAGGTAAAGCCCAACCCGTGAGCCCCTCAAACCCAAGCACACCCCCAAGCCCATGATCAGCCAACGAGGCCTGTGCTGAGGAAAAGGGAAAGGGCGTATCTCCTGGCTCCAGCCAACGGCATTTGAGTCCCAGAAAGAGAGCGCTTCCCCTTGAAGAGCGGGCGCAAGGCCCTGAGTGATTGGAGCTGAAGATTGGCTGGTGGTTTGTTCTCCAGTGACGTTACGGCAGACGAAGTGGGCGCGAACGAGGGGATGTTGTGGGTGGGGCTTGTAGAGATCAGCCGTCTCAGTCACTGTCCGAGCCCACTGCGGAAGAGCCTTTTCTTTTCCTCTTTGGGGCTTTGGGTTTGGAGTCCTCCTCTTCCTGGGGAGGGGACAGTAAAAAAAGATACAAGGGTTTTATGTCTTTTCTCAGGATGATCTCATCATTAAGCCCTTCACTGTACGAGCCACCTTTACTGCTTTTATAAGATCATAATAGACTCAATGGTGTGAATGTGCAATTGGACCAAAAAAATAATTTATAAAACAATTAAATACGGCATATTTTCAACACATTATAATTCACACTGGCCTTCACTACATCAGAAACAATGAAATGAAAAACAGTAAATGCGCCATAATATTTGGAGAGGTCACATTTTATTATTATTATTATTTTGTTAATTACATAATCCACAATAGGGTGGCACGGTGGCGCAGCAGGTAGTGTCGCAGTCACACAGCTCCAGGGGCCTGGAGGTTGTGGGTTCAATTCCCTCTCTAGGTGACTGTCTGTGAGGAGTGTGGTGTGTTCTCCCTGTGTCTGTGTGGGTTTCCTCTGGGTGACTGTCTGTGAGGAGTGTGGTGTGTTCTCCCTGTGTCTGCGTGGGTTTCCTCTGGGTGACTGTCTGTGAGGAGTGTGGTGTGTTCTCCCTGTGTCTGCGTGGGTTTCCTCTGGGTGACTGTCTGTGAGGAGTGTGGTGTGTTCTCCCTGTGTCTGCGTGGGTTTCCTCCAAGTGACTGTCTGTGAGGAGTGTGGTGTGTTCTCCCTGTGTCTGCGTGGGTTTCCTCCTGGTGACTGTCTGTGAGGAGTGTGGTGTGTTCTCCCTGTGTCTGTGTGGGTTTCCTCCGGGTGACTGTCTGTGAGGAGTGTGGTGTGTTCTCCCTGTGTCTGCGTGGGTTTCCTCCGGGTGACTCTCTGTGAGGAGTGTGGTGGGTTCTCTCTGTGTCTGCGTGGGTTTCCTCCAAGTGACTGTCTGTGAGGAGTGTGGTGTGTTCTCCCTGTGTCTGCGTGGGTTTCCTCCTGGTGACTGTCTGTGAGGAGTGTGGTGTGTTCTCCCTGTGTCTGTGTGGGTTTCCTCCGGGTGACTGTCTGTGAGGAGTGTGGTGTGTTCTCCCTGTGTCTGGGTGGGTTTCCTCCGGGTGACTGTCTGTGAGGAGTGTGGTGTGTTCTCCCTGTGTCTGCGTGGGTTTCCTCCGGGTGACTGTCTGTGAGGAGTGTGGTGTGTTCTCCCTGTGTCTGCGTGGGTTTCCTCCGGGTGACTGTCTGTGAGGAGTGTGGTGTGTTCTCCCTGTGTCTGCGTGGGTTTCCTCCGGGTGACTGTCTGTGAGGAGTGTGGTGTGTTCTCCCTGCGTCTGCGTGGGTTTCCTCCAGGTGCTCCGGTTTCCTCCCACAGTCCAAAAACACACGTTGGTAGGTGGATTGGCGACTCTAAAGTGTCCGTAGGTGTGAGTGTGTGTGTTTGTGTTGCCCTGTGAAGGACTGGCGCCCCCTCCAGGGTGTATTCCTGCCTTGCGCCCAATGATTCCAGGTAGACTCTGGACCCACCGCGACCCTGAACTGGATAAGGGTTACAGATAATGAATGAATGAACGAAGGATAATCCACAATGGTAAATTGCGATTTTTGAAAAAGCATGTCTTTTCATCATGAGCACCCAAACTTAATGAATAATGAATTATCCGAACTACTGTTGTGTCCGTAGATGGCCACTGATGCAGAGTGGAATGTCATGACGGTGATGTAACGAGAGAGAAACTCACAGAGGCGCTAGTGGAGCCGCTGTCTTCCTCATTGTTGGCTGGAGGAGCTGCTCCCTTTCGGGATCGAGGTGAAGAGGCAGGAGCTTTGCGCCGAGATTTGGGAGGCTTAGAGGAATCCTCATATTCTTCAGCCAACGAGAAGAGATCGCTGAACCTGCCGTTCAGAAAGAGGCAAACAGTGAGAGCGCAGTTCTGATTTCATGAAGAGGATAGGATTTCTACCATTATTTCAGACAAAAATCTTAGTTGAAGAACTGACCTCATCTTGTGGGCTTCGTCACAGCTGGCCTGAACGTGCTGTAATGCCTGCAGGATGGGTGTCTGCGAAAAAACTTTATAAACAAACACACACGTAAATGTATATGCTGTTTACACACAATGTGTAGCATAGTCACAGATAAATGCTTAAATATATAGGGTCAGAAACAGACGTACAGTTATTCTTGGTGTTGCTGAAACTGAGTCTCAGACTGTCCAAATGCTCCAACATCTGCTCTAAGGTCAGCTGAGCTAATTTACTGCTGGAGCTCCTCAAACTGCAGAATAAAATAAACAGTATTAACACATGCAGTTCCACCTACTGAACAGCAGAGACTGTGATAACTGCTGAGGTTATGAGAGGTTATAAAGGCCACTGTGATGTGGTCGTCACCTCTGGCGTTTGCGAGGCATGTTGTTGTTCTTGATCAGCAGGGCCTTTATGTGCTCCCCGAGTAAATCGTCATGTTTGGTTGCCCAGTGTCGCAAGATGCTGGTGGTAAACTGATCCTCCGGGTGACACGGCCTACTTAAAACCATCTTCACCATCTCTTCACTGGGGCTAAACATGCATATTCAGGATTATTAACCACAAGCCTTTTATCTGTGTCTAAAAAAATGCAAAAGATTTTAGCTAATAGGAGACTTACTTTTCTCTGCGAAGTTGCAGTAGCAGGCAGGAGAGAGCTTCTGGATGCTCTGGAGACACGAAGAAAAAGACATATGTTAATTAACAAACAAAGAAAACATTACATATCTGTGAGGAGTGTGGTGTGTTCTCCCTGTGTCTGCGTGGGTTTCCTCCGGGTGACTGTCTGTGAGGAGTGTGGTGTGTTCTCCCTGTGTCTGCGTGGGTTTCCTCCGGGTGACTGCCTGTAAGGAGTGTGGTGTGTTCTCTCTGTGTCTGCATGGGTTTCCTCCGGGTGACTGTCTGTGAGGAGTGTGGTGTGTTCTCTCTGTGTCTGCATGGGTTTCCTCCGGGTGACTGTCTGTGAGGAGTGTGGTGTGTTCTCCCTGTGTCTGCGTGGGTTTCCTCCGGGTGACTGTCTGTGAGGAGTGTGGTGTGTTCTCTCTGTGTCTGCATGGGTTTCCTCCGGGTGACTGTCTGTGAGGAGTGTGGTGTGTTCTCCCTGTGTCTGCGTGGGTTTCCTCCGGGTGACTGTCTGTGAGGAATGTGGTGTGTTCTCCCTGTGTCTGCGTGGGTTTCCTCGCACAGTCCAAAAACACACATTGGTAGGTGGATTGGCAACTCAAAAGTGTCCGTAGGTGTGAGTGTGTGAATGTGTGTGTGTGTTGCCCTGTGAAGGACTGGCGCCCCCTCCAGGGTGTATTCCTGCCTTGCGCCCACTGATTCCAGGTAGGCTCTGGACCCACCGTGACCCTGAACTGGATAAGCGGTTACAGATAATGAATGAATCGACAGTGAAGCAGAGACTGCAGCAGGTCACAGTGGGTAAATGTGTGTGTGTTGGAAAGTCACCAGTGGTCACCTTTGTATTTGAGGTGCTGAAGGATGGGGATAATGGTTTCCAGTGGGATGCTGTGGGCCAGAAACAGCTGCCATGTGCTATACTGCTCAAACGTCTCCCAGTCCAGAGACTGAACTGTAAAACAACACAAATAAAAGCTTATACAAACAATCAGACAAATTTAATACTCACACAGCCTCAAAGATGTTTACAGATTTCCACCTAAACATTTATAATAAGCCTTGACAATAATATTAATTGAGCAATCTTGAGAGAACATTGAGTAATGGATGGCTATTTGGCAAGTGTTATATATTTCTACAGCGCTTAAAATTCATTTGTTGCCATGTATATTTTAAAAAATTAATTTACACTTTTTAAAAAGCCATATTAGATTCTATTTTATTTATTTTTTTATCCTATGTCAATCCATTAGAGCTTCACATCTCTTCCTACTAGCAACCACATCATGTTATTATCTATCATTTAATATTTAAATAGTATCCTGAACCTAACCACTAAGGTTGCTGTAGCTGTTTATGATCTGATCAGCATCACTTCATCAGTCATTGATCTTTTAGCTGTCTGCAGTAAATCAAAACAAGAAGAAGTTGACAAGATCCAACACCTAACAACTAAAGTTACACTTTGGGCCCAGCCCGACCCAATCCAGTGCTTCACTGAAAAAAGTCCATGACATTTTAAGAAGGCTCAACGGTGAAGTCTGATGTCCCACACCCACCCAATTCCAAACTAGCTTTACAGCCACTTTATACTCTTATATGTAGACCCACACTGGTGTCCCTAAAGGCTAAGGTGGTACCTGGCCCCACTGGCACCGTTAATGCCTGTGTTCAGTGCCACCAGTTCCATGTGAAATCCATGTGATATAGAGGTGTAAAGCATTATATCAACTCGCTGCACTATCAACAGTAATTTGATCACTTAATTTATTGATTAATTAATACATCAGCAAAATAAATAGATAGTTAACTTAATTCACTTAATTAACAGCCCTAAGAGTCCCACCTACTGATCTACAAAGTTTTTCAGAAGATCATTTCTCCAGCTCAGTTCATATGCTCTCCACACACTACACAAACGCAAACTGCATGCGCACACACTCATATTCACACAACCACACCCACACGAACAACTTACTGAGAATATTGAGCACAGAGTCTTTGCGGAACATCACCAGATTGCCCATCATTACATGACACATCAGCTCCTGAAGCTGCGTGTGGCGTGAGAGATAGAGAGAGAACAGGAAAAACAGATCAACACTAGATATGCAGTTACAGTGAAAACTGAGTCTGCCTTCAGTTGTTTGAGGTAAATACAGATCACTGTGTAGAATCTAACCTGTGTAGAATCAATGACTGCCACAATCATATTTAGAAGTTCACCACTGCGCAGGGTTTCATCTGGGAACTAGGAGGGAAACACACACACACACAAATATTAAATGTACCGCAACGTGACATTATGTAATACCCACATACAGGCAGATACATGACGTGTGCAATGTTGATGCAATGCTCTGCAATGCTTAGTTCGGGTGTACTGTGCCCAGGCAGCATGGAGAATAACCTTCTATCAGGCTGTGTGTGAAGGTGGGTGAAGGAGTGTGTGTTGGTGTGTACCTCTGAGTAGATGGAAGGAGTAAGGTAACACAGTAGCCTCACGTCGTCCTCCTGGCAGGCCTTCATGTCCATCATGAGGCAGGTGTGAAGGTCTCCCAGTGCCGTGGCCTGGGCAAATGACTCATACAGATTCATCTTCCCCGCTGCCGCTTTACTGCATACACACACACACACATACATACACATTATATATATATATGAATATATATGAGAGAGAGAAAGAGAGAGAGAGACAAAGAAAGAAAGAGAGAGAGATCTAATATAATACAGCACTTAAGAGGAATCCTCAATATTCTAAGCTCATCTCCATCTGCTGGATGTTTGCATGCAGAAGAGCGTAGATAATAATTGTGTTGCACTTCTCTGTACTTACAAAGGAATGGAAAACATGAATCATACTTATTTGAATTTCACTGGACAGGACTCTTATTATTCAAATTATTCTGCAGAGTTATTTCTATGTAATTACTTCCTTCACAGATTCTTTTGGAAGGAAGAACTTGTGGTAAATTATTACTGTTTTGTAATTTGACTGTTAAAATAGGGAACTTAAAATAATTAGAGCATTAGAGCATTTAACTATTGTTCCAATGTTCAGACATAACTTTATTTGCGAGAAAACAAAACTATTTTCTAATTTACCCAAAGTTTCTACTATAAATGAGTTATAGTCAATGTTTTTAACAAGAAAATGTATTTAAAAATAATCGTCCGTGGCCACTGATGATACAGTACAGGGTAGACCTCACTACACGGCGGCAAAGTGCCACAGTCTGAACAGAGCCCTCACCTGGCTTTGAGGTAGTAGAGGAGGTGATATCCGATTTTAGGCTGTTTCTGGTAGAGTTCTGCGAGCATGTCCAGCAAAACCGAGAAGCCACTGTTATCTTCCTGCATCTGACACAGGTTTCTGAAGATCAGACATACTGGCTTACACACAGACTCCTCCAGGGACCTGCACACAGTAAGAGACAGTTCGCACAAAAGAGCAGTCACTTTCACTAATGATTCATCTTTAAAGATGTTCTGTAATAAACCTATTTTAAGGGAGACCTGGTTAATTCAGGGGCTAGAAATGATAAATAATAGCATTCAAAATCACTGTAATACACTTTAATCCACCCATTTTAGAACACTTTATGATGCCCACTTTAACCCCACCTTAACAAAAACTGCTGTCCTAAGCCAGGTTCAGGAATAAACACAACAAGCGGTTAAACACGAACAGTCACTTACTCTTCAGTGATTTCCTCAGGAAGAACGTCTCCTCTGAAGTGACTTTTGAACAGCTCGGCCAGACAGGAGGCCAGAGCAGACATCTGCTCTGAGTCAAAGTCCTCCTGATAGCGAGAAAGGAAGTCAGAAATACTAACCATGTGGTTTGAAAAAAAAAAATACATCCGAAAACTGGACTGATTTCTGCAGAAATTATAATAATAATAATAATAATAATACTGTGGCAACGTGCTTCATATCCTGAGAGCCATGATATGGAAGGATCTGCCCCAGCAGTGTCCAGTCTGATACTGGGGCAGTAAGAATATCAGGATCAGCCCAAGTGTCTGTACTCTTCAGCAGGAGAGCAGAGGTTTGGGAGTTCAGATAAATATGGTCTGTTAAAACCCTGTAAGGATTTGTATTTTAACTAGAGGAGTATAAACTGAGTGAGTGCGTGAGTGAATGTGTGAGTGTTGCCCTGTGAAGGACTGGCGCCCCCTCCAGGGTGTATTCCTGCCTTGCGCCTAATGAATGAATGAATGAATGAATGAGTATAAACTGAATACACTGTGGGACAGGTAGCCAGTGGAACTGAAACAAGATTAGTGTGATGTGAGTGGATTTTGAGATAAAACTGTGGCAGCTGATATTTTGGACATATTGAAGATGGGGGGGGGGGGTTCCAATGAGAAGGGGGCTGCACTATTTGGAATGATATGAAAGCATGCACCACAGTTTCTGCATCTTTAAACGGTGCATACGACAGAGGTGAAGGAAAGACGCTTCAAACAGAGACCCATTGTGGGAATTAAAGGAAATGAGGGCACACAAAGACTGCAAACAGCTGTAAGAGATTTAACACTGAAACGGTGACATCACCAAAGTTGAGACTGTATAGAGCATTAGAGATAATGGACTAATGTGGCGAAGAGCAGAATACCAGGTCTGACAAGGTCTGAGTTGGAGAAAGTTTGTCTCTCTCCAGTGTCTGAACTCTTGGATACAGGGTCATCAATGTAAAGATGCGCCGTACAGTAAGTGTTTCCAATTTTCAAATGCACAGACCCATTGTATCTATTCTCTTCATTCAAATATATTACAAACACTATACATTCAACCCATAATCATATTAGTTCATGCTTTTGCTCATAAAAATAATAAAACAATATAATATAGAAGTTAACCGTCCACATCTATCACTGGAAAATGTTTATCCAGCTCAGAGACTCTGACTCAGTATGTCACTTAAGAAAACCTCACTGGGTTTCACTTAAAAATACGAATCTTTCAGAAAACAATGTAAAAATGTGGCCATTTTTAAGCACTCAATGATAAGAATATTCAAACCATTATAAGTTTACACCCCATTTACATAAGATGACGACTAAAAAAAAGAATGCAAGCTGGGGCTTCAAACTCACCTCTAAAATGAGGTCCACCATTTCCTGCATGACCTCACAGTGTGTTTCCGTGTCGCTGAGGTAGAGGAATAAGGACAGTGAAAGAAAAGTCGCACAGTGGAATCTTAAGGTAAAACGTATGAAGACTGCATTGTAGTAACGTCAGTAGCTAGCTCACCTGCCCTTCTGTAACTGTAACACTTTCTCCTTCAGCGTCTCATCCAGTTGGTCCACATATGGTGTGATGTCAGCTGGTTCATCTATATACGTCTCCTTGATCTGCTGGAACCGGAACTCACGCTTTTTACCTTGGGATGAAAATACATTTTTAGAACATGCCACAGAATAAGAACAGTGAGCAGTATTCAGACTATCCTCGAGGACTTCCACACTCCAGGAAGTGAGGAGACAAAAACAAGACAGAGAAGAGAAGGTGGGAGATAGAGTCTGATAGAGAAAGATAAAAGGATAGCTAGAGAAAGAGGGACAGCTAGAGAAATATGTTGAATCAAATAAGAGAGAAGGAAATGGAGGATGCAAGTAAAATAAGAAAAATTCTGAGAGAGAGAGACAGAGACAGAGAGAGAGAGAGAGAGAGAGAGAAAGAGAGAGAGAGTGAGAGAGTGAGAGAAAGAGAGAGACAGAGAGAGAGCAAGAGAGAGTGAGAGAGAAAGAGAAAGAGAGATGTAAGAGAGAACTGTAAAGAGAACAGACAAAGCTGTCAAACTCTAGCAAGTTTAGAAGCCAACAACACTGTGCCTTGGCCTTATTTTTCCACAGTGTCACAAAACACAGCCTGAGCTCACCAGTCAAATCATTGGTCCTAGCATGGGTTGTGTCAAATAATTGGCAGAGTAACACAGTAATCATCTCTAGTTCTGGAGTTAAAGTCTTAGTTTGGTGCACAATGAAATGCACATGAATGTCTCCCATAATCTCAATCAGTCAATCAGCCAATATGCATCGGACGACTGAAGTTAACCTCTTTAGTCTTGCACTTGAGTTATGGCACTAACAACTGTAAAAAACCAGCAATAAATGTCTTTCATAATAATGCATTATTTTCAAATAAAAGCTTGAACTTTTAATACACTTACATTTATGACACAAACATGTTTGTTCACTGATTACTGTGTGTATACTTAATGTCATTCAGGTTTGTTGGTGTGCTGACTTTGCTTTACATCAGATGGACCCAAAAAGAGATCTGCAAAGGCTTCAGGTCCTGTGCATTTACACATTTAACTCAATAGATTTTTGTATGGAGTTAGGATACACTACTCACCTCTGCCATTATCTATAAAGAAAAATCAGAGACATGCAGTCTTAGTTGATAATGTTTATTACCATCCAGATATCTGTACAATTCCAGGTAGGCTCCAGACCCACCACGACACTGAACTGGATAAGCGCTTAAAGGCAATGAATGAATGATATATATACAGGGGGTCCTCGACTTATGACGTTGATCTGTTCCTGCATCACGTCGTAAACAGATTTTCGGTGTAAGTTGGAACATACGTACATACTGTACAATAATAACATACTGTAAGCACTTATCCTATCCTAACACCTATCCTCCTCGGTCCCGAGCCGCGTAACCGTGTATTCTTCCGCCGCGCTGCGCACACCACACACGAAGTTCACGTTACGACGTTTTTACGACGCAAAACCACTTAAGTCGAAACAAGGCTTTATACAGTAAATGGGAGATGCGTCGTAACCACGAAACCTGACATAACCCGAGGACCTCCTGTACATGCCTTGGCAGATTGGGCACATTAGGAAAAGGGTACAATGTGAGAGTTAGATTTTTTGAATGAAATTTGCTTTATGCCATTTGTCACTGTCTGACATCGTCTATGGGGAGGAGTAAGTATGAGGAGCAAAGACAGATCTTACCCTTATTGTTCAACTCCTCCTCATCATCACTAAAAGTAGCATCCGTGTTGTCATAGCAACCATCTTCCTTATCCAACACATGATTGTCCATCTCCAAGGGAACGGATTCTTCCATTTTGACTAAAGAAATGAAGGCGAAACATTTATTTTTGGAAAATACAGGAGAAGGCACATTTCCACAGATTAAAGCTATGCTTGCGTTTTCCTCAATGAGATTCCTCACCGAGGATCGGCTCATATGGTTATTTACAGTTCCTGAAATAGTTCAAAATAGAATAATACCAGGGGACTATAAAGATTTTGGCCAACAATGGCAAATGTGTGGAGGAGTTTGTGATACAGACCTTCTGTGGGTGGAGAGGGGGAACTGCAGAACTCTGGGAAACGTTCTCTCAACATGGACCGCAATTCACGGTCCAGTTTAGGGTTGTCGAACAGCGGAGCCAAGTGGCTGAGATAGACATAAGACGACAGTAAGAATGTAAGTACAAAATACTGAGAACATGACTATTAATAGATCTGGTATAACATCCAGAATGAGTACATGAGAGAGAGAGAGAGAGAGAGAAAAAAGGAGAGAGAGAGAAAATGAGAGAGAGGGAGAGAAAGAGAGAGAGAGCGCAAGTTTAGAACTAGGTAAGTGGAGAGAAACATTGAGAAAGAAGAATGAGAGATAAAAATACTCACGCCAAGACTCTTTTCTCCATGATAAAGTTAAGAGAGTTGAAGACACCTTGGCGCACTTGAACTTCCAGTGGTGGGAAAAAGTTAGGGATTATCTGAGTAGACAGGAACAAAAATAACGTTAGTAAAAAGATGGTATTAAATGTTGGCTGATGGACTCATAAGTAGCACACAAAAACTGAATAACTCACTCGACACATGAAGTCCAGAAGTGTGGCAGTGATGGCAGGGTGGGGCTTCATGGAGTGGTGCATCACCAGAATGGCTGGCTCTGAAAGAAAGAAAGAGAAAGAAAGATTAATAGAGAAAAGGACCAGATTCTTAAGTCATAAACATCGCAGTTTCTAACATTCATCCTTACCAATATTCATGATGCTGTCCTTTTCTGGGTTGAAGAAGAGCCAATCATAGAACAGGGCCAGTTTGGCATTTGATGCAGCAACATTTGACTGTCAATAAGAGAGGAGTAGAACATGTTAAAGAAGGTTCAACTTACTCTTGATTTCAAAAACACTAGGCAGAATGTACTTAGCTTTTTTTGCAGCAATGTTAGATGCAAACTAGAAGCATTCTACTTAAATCTTAGGTATGAAATTGCCAATGTGCAGAACTCTTCTGCTATAGATGGAGGAGTGTGCAGACAACAGCTGAAGGTTATGTGAGAAGGGGTCACACATGACCCCGAGGTCTCCATGCTCAGTGTCAGCCGTAAGCTTGAGGGGTATAAGCTCCCTAGATTTGGGCTGTGGGACTGTGTGCTTTCTGAATCTAATGTTAGGGATGAGTAAAAGTGATCTATGATTGAGAGCTAATTTTACAACATCAGTAGCTGTCCACATTAACATTAATGTGGCTGAACGCATTCAAATGCTCACAGCAATGTTCCAACAACAAACATAACGCATTCCCATAAAAGTACAGGCTGTTACTGAAGTAAAAGAAGATCAATTCCCTAAAGCCAGTTCTGATTGAAGAAGAAACATTGAATGAGAAAGGGCAGGCGAACTTTGGCCATACAGTGCTCCTAACAGCTTTGCTGCGTTTCTCAAGGTTTACCGTGCAGGTAGTGAGCAGCCAGCCGATGATGGCCCACCGAGGCAGTATGTCTGAGCTCAGGACCTCGTTTGAGGGGTGGACGACACCACAGATGTAGCGAATGAGATCGCAGCGTAGTGACTGGCTCTCTGCTGTGGACAAGTACTGTCGCTGGAACCAGTCCTGATAGCGTTTCTGCTGCCCAAACCGAACCTGCAGACACAAAGAAAGAGTAAAGAGCAGCTCCTTTCATACGTGCACGGTAATCCAAAATGTTCCAGACTTCACCTAGAGAAGCTGTATGTGTAAATACAAAACAACCACAACCACAGCCCAGACTCTATCCTCCTAGTGCCCAAATAAAGGTAAAGCCCAGTTCAAATCTCCAGGTAAAGTCTGAGTTAGCGCAACTCACAATTTTAGTGAAATGGGAGCTGTAGAAGTTCTGGCGTTTCTCCTGCACGTGCTGCAAGAACGCATCTTGCGCTCAAAGAAAATCTCCTGTTGTGCGTGATGTGTGAAAGGACCACTCCGGGACAACTCTGGACCCAATACTCCAGAGTTTCTCTAGAGATTCTCACTAGTTCATTGTGAAAGAAGCATAATGTACTCAGAAATGCTGATCTAAATACGCTCAAATTAAAGCTGATATTTTGCCCATTAACAGTAATCACTGTTTCATTTCTAAAGGGACTGCATCCCTCTCTAATTACGTATGGACTGCACAGTATGGGTTTATGTAACTGCATGTCTAACATTTTAAGGAAGCAGTTATGAGAGTTAGAGAGCTGTGTGTGAGGCAGGCTGAGTGTGTGGAGTATGTGGGAGTTGGAGCTTTTACCCGTGAGGTCATGAACAGTAGCTTGGTCTCCATATCAGGTGTGAGGCGGCACGCCAGGAATTTTCTGGACGTACGAGATGTGAGGAGCTGCAACAAACCTACACACAAACACACACACAGATAAGTACGCACACATATCTCTTCAGAGGAAAACACAAAATGGTTCCCTCACCCTGAAAAACTTATAACAACATGTAGTATTTAGCTAGCTGGAGTACAATTTTAGTGAGAGTTGTTGTAGCATTATATTGTCAGCTGCCTGTCAAAAGCAGTCATTGCAGGCTTGCATTGTATTCGCCCAGGATTACTACAAAGATGTAAATCTGCTGGTCAGTATGTGCGTCTGCCTATGGAAAGTACAAACCTGTAAACTGTGGGCTGAGGGTTTGGGGGTTGTGCAGCAGGTCTCTCCACAGTAGGTCCATCTCGGGAATACGAGCAACGTTTTGTAACAGTCTGACTAGATCTCTCCCAATGATAAAACACTCCATGAACTGAAAAATAAAAGCACAGAAAGGGATCTCAGTAAAATCCATGTTGTGTGTGTTGCATTCCCATTCTACTGTACAATCAGGTATGACAAACTGATCTCTGTAATTTACTATTGATGCCCCATTTACTTGATCCTGTGAAAGAAAATAACCTGCAGAGTTGAATATGTTACATCAAATGATGAAAAAGAAGTTTGCACATCAAGCTGAGACTACACCGATGTTTATTTGAGAACTCAGAGTCTCTCTGTTCCCTCACCCTCTCTCGTAGGAGTCCGATGCAGAAGTCCACCTCTCTCTGGCGAAGGGACAGCAGGCTCGGAATCCCATGATCCACTATGAGCCGCAGGTATGTGTACACCGACATAGCCACTAACATCCCACTCTTTAACACCCACTCCCTACACACACACACACACAAAAACACAGCTTAACACCATGCTACATTAACACAACGTAAACCAAGCTCTTAGAAGTCTCCTTAAACAGCAGAACATGAGAGGTAACCACGGCCGTAATTTAGCTGCACTACAATCTTTAAGGAGTTTTATTTTTATGCAACATTGCTACAAAGAAAAAAAAACTACAAACCAAAACATGCTGTGACTTTCTTCACCTGATAATATTTAATATTCAACAATATTTAAATAACAACGGAATTATTCAGATACTTACCTTTGTTCCACTAAGATGTCCAAGACATTTTCTGCCAGCCACAGGTTTTTGTTGGAAATATCACCTCCTAAAGAAGGACCAATTATAGAAACATACCATCAAATATATATCCATCAACCAATACATTCAGCATGATTCTGTTAATACAAGTTGGAATGTGTTAATGTACCAGCGATCTGCTTCATGAGCGTCATGAGAACTCCATCTGCTCCTATGACTCCACTTTTCACCAACTCTCGCACCAACCACACCAACTGAACACAGACAAACTCACCATCAGAAAACACTTTCTCACTAATATATTTATGTGATCTTTAGAGGTAGAGACATGTATCAATTTTTAATTTTCTGGGATTTTTTTTGTGTCCCGAAAAAACAACTTATTTAATATCAGCCTATTCGGCATACAGTTAAGCTCCTTCCATCCACACAGAACAGAGCTCATTTACACCTATCGACTTTACTAGAGTAACCAAAAAACATAAAAACTAAGCAATTTAAAAAAAAAAACAAATAAAAAAATAATGTAAAATTACAAAAACTTCTTTTGTTTACGAACTACAAAAAGAAAAACATTTAGGACATAGGTCCATTAAAGGCTAAGCACCAGCGGTATGAAAGTGTCAAACAAATAAATACAGTGGAGTTTGAGTTCTTAACTTGTGTTTATTGATCGTCAGAAAACATGTTATTTCTTACTAATTCAAGGAATAAGGTTTAAAAGACCGTTGGTCCCCCCCCCACGGTGTTGGGAAACTCTAATAGGCGTCTTGCCTGTGACGTAGATGGTGGACAACAACTCTAGAAGCTGCACTTAATTTAATGCAAAATGTGAAAAGGTGTGTTGTTTTTGGCTGCAATCATTCAATGTACAGTGGGACATCTGTGCACAAATGACCCAAAGATCCCAAAATATCCAGAAAATTGACTAAATTTGTCCACTTTAAACGGGCACTTTGGAAAGGACCATCCGCTCACTCCGTTATCTGTAGCTCATTTCACTGGCGCTTTTCCAACAATATGGGCATGTAAGGACACCAACGAAAGGTGTTCAAGAGCCTCTGTAACATGGAGGTAAACAGGGTAAGGACACTCACTTCGCCTGTTTTAGTTGGTGTTAGTTAACGTTTGCTTGACTCGCTAAACTCGGTGACTCAGATTATACTCGGCTACGTAGCTGCATTACGGAGGTTTATAGTGTCGGATGAATTCGAGTTCGACTTCGATCACATTTACAAGAATAACGGTACCTCTACATTTGAGTTTAGCTTATTGCTCGGCTATTGTCATGAATAATGTTGGTTATTTAGCTAGATACTGTCATAACAGTCAGTCATAACGGTGTTTTACCGCGGCGTTGTTCAGCTGTTGTCCACCAGTGACGTCACGGTCGCGTTCAAGAATTTCCGTAGCAAGCTCGGGTTTTTCCGTCAATTTAATAAAATTGTCCGTTTTAAAGCAAATTAAGCTGCTATTTTCATTTTAATTCATACTTATATCTGTCAGTAACTACAATAATGTGAAATATTCATGGAGGTCCATTAAGTGGTGCTTAGCCTTTAAGATACAAGGAACATTTGCAATATATAGGCACTGGATAACATCAGGAGCACAACGTGTCCAAGCATGGGCTATGAATTTCTATGAACAGAAATATACAAAAGATTAAATCAGATAAAAAAAATAATAAAAATAAAGAAAGAATATGGATTAAAAACAAAAAGAGAACTGAATAACACCCAGAGGTGTGATCTGGCAGTTTGTTATTCCACATGCAGAATGAAGAACACTCCTTATGCAAACCAACACTGACCTGCGTACGACACACGTCCTGGAGCTTGAGGAACTTCTCCATGAGGATCTGGTTAATCTTGATCAGAACCACATTCATGCCGTCTCGGTTCACTAGAGTCAGGTCCCTGTAACACTGCACAGACTGTCTGGTTAACATTTCACTGAGTAAACAGTAGAACGCTCACAGTTGGAAATATGCCTGATGTGTTAGCTTGACTTTTTTAGTGCGAAGTATATCACTCTGAGTTTCCAGCTCGCAGTGTGATCTGATGAGAATTCCTTTAGTGGCAAATACGCCCAAGGGGAAAATGAACCATTCTATAACACATCTCTCACTAACAAAGCACAGCCAGCAGCCGTACTGAATCACAGAACTGTTTGTTAATCAACCTGAGGGTCTCAGAAGCTTGTAATGAATAGCAATAATGACAATGTTTCTGAGTCATTAACCTTAACCAGAGTGTGACTTATAAAATGACATTCAGGGGACCCTCTCTTTCTTCAGTGTGTAAAGGACACTCAGTAAAGCGCAGGCACATATTCAGTGGAATGTAATCTTTAAATCCTTACAGTATCTTGCTTGTTTATAGTAATATTTACAATCGGGCGATGATGATAAACTATTATAACATTTAAAATGACACGTAAGAAGTGTATATGAATGGCCAACCCAAACTGTTGTCTGTATATTTATGGGTAGGTGTGTGTCCCAGTCTAAATTTGGGGGAGCAATCCCCTGTAATTCAAACCATGACCTGCGGTGCATGAACTGCAGTGGACCAATGCCCATATCTTACAGCACTGCAATCCCTCTTATGACATTAAGCACTGTGAACGTTTTAAAAACCTTAGCTATCTTATGTTTAACAGACTCTACAGGCTTTCTTTAATTTCAACTCAGCTAATGCAGCATTTCTCTTATTTCACCGTCTTAATTAACATAACTAAAACACCCAGTTCAAAACTGTCCAATCAGAATGGTCCCATTGGTGAAGTAATGGTGAACTCCCAGTAGCTGAAGGCCTTACACTATTAACTAACTATTAACTAACATTGTAAATAGTTACATTCCAGTCAACCAATCATGTTCTGTCTATCAAACCAGGTTGCAGTTAGTTGTTAGGAATGTTGTAAATAGTGGCAGTAGCTATAAAGCTGAGCCCTCCACTGAAGGAGTCACTGATAGAAGAGAAATCATAGGATACATTATACTACATTACATCTGATACAGTTCAAATAAAACATTCAGTAACTTGTACCAGCTTCAAAAGTTCATGCTTAATCAAGAATGGCAAAATAAATCAGTTACTGCTGTTAATTTTTCAAAATTTATGGCATGAACTGAAGCCCTGTCTCTAACTGTCACAGCTCTCTACTGATATTATGTAAATAAATGGCACATGGCCGGTCTTTGTACAGATGCTGCTGAAGTCATCAATGCCACCGAGCTCAGTGCTGTGAAGTCAGAACTGAGAAGAGTTCAGTATAACAGCTGAAACTGGGTCTGAATCAGTGTGTGTGTGTGTGTGTGTGTGTGTAGGACTTACCCTCTGTGCTTGTGGAGGCTCGGTGAGCAGCACCATGAACAGGCCAAGGCACACTTCCTCATGCTGCTGAGGACCCTTACACACCTGCAGAAAAACAGAAGTATGCAATTTTACACAAATATTTGAACAATCCAGGGTTTATGAGTTTAGACTGATAACATGAGCCCAAAGTCAAGGCTGCCTTATGGGAAAATAAACGACAGGGAAATTTCAATTGGACACCACTGGTGTGTGTTATCTGTCTAACTCGGAAAATGAAAATACACCGTTGTGCATCATGTTACGTCTATGAACTATAAAGATAAAGACATTTCAGATTCAGCTCAATCTCTGGTACTCTGGATGATGTAACAGGAATATGGGCTTAAACAGTACTCAGTAAGATCTGCTTCTCAACATCATTTTATTCCAGGATAAAGAGAACTGAGACTGACCAGTAAACATCACTTGGTTCAGGAACGTACTGTTCAGCCAGAAGAGTAAAATGCCATCTAATGCAGAGCAAATCTGAAACGAACTCTAGTACTTATGAAATTATAACCATTTAGTTCAAACGGATTAAATTAAGGCCATTTAAACACTGCTCTAAGGACAGATCATGTTTTTGTCTGTGCTGCCCAGTGGTGAGGGAGTCAGACACATGGTGAACGGAGACATGATGCAGATCGCATGGTTTATTCCAGCCAACGAATTTATTAGACAAATAAGCTAAAGAGAAACCTCCTATTCCCGGGTTCCCTCGTCTCCACTGAGCTTTGTTCTGTTGTTGTTGAGATATACTATAATTCACTACATACATATAATCGGAAAGTGTCCCAGATCAAGCAAAGACTATTTATATATTGTTTTTATTATTCTTGTTTCCTAACTCTACTCTCCTGAAGCAAATATGTAAGGGATTAAGTCACTCACATGGGCAGTGAGGGCATCGTTGGCTTCTCGTTCTGACAGACCGTTGGTGATGGACGTGGTGATTGCGACACACCTTTCCAAACGCTGCAACAACAAAAAAAACCACACACACACAAACAGAGGACAATAAATATCTAAATATTTATATAAGGTATGTACCGTCTGCTGTAAGTTGAAAAAAAAAAATACAAAAAAATAATACAATTATAGTAAACACAACACTCTTATATTTATATTCATTCATTATCTGTAACCCTTATCCAGTTCAGGGTCGCAGTGTGTCCAGAGCCTACCTGGAATCATTGGGCACAAGGAAAGAACACACTCTGAAGAGGGCGCTAGTCCTTTACAGGGCAACACAGACACACACACACATTCACTCACACTCTCACACCTATGGACACTTTTGAGTCGCCAATCCACCTACAAACGTGTGTTTTTGGACTGTGGGAGGAAACTGGAGCACCTGGAGGAAACCCACGCAGACACAGGGAGAACACACCAAACTCCTCACAGACAGTCACCCGGAGGAAACCCACACAGACACAGGGAGAACACACCACACTCCTCACAGACAGTCACCCGGAGCGGGAATCGAACCCACAACCTCCAGGTCCCTCGAGCTTTGTGACTGCGACCCCTACCTGCTGCGCCACCGTGCCGCCTCTTCTATTTATAACGTAGGTATTATCCATATTTAAAGAAGATGAATCAACTCCATGTCCCAAAGAAAGCACAATAAATATTATATAACTGGATTCAGTGGAGCACAGTGGGTAAAAATCTGAATAAAAGAACACTAATTTTGAACCGAGGGTTTTATTTATTTACTCTTTTTTTTTTAAATGTGTCTCTACTTGTGTTTTTTAGTGTGTATTGTGAAAATATTTTTAACGTATCAGCAACCTAGCAACGTTGGTTGCCTGGACCATAATAAGAAATCTTAATCAAACATTTCATCATGTAAGCTGATAAAATTATATGATACGGTCATTTCATAACACCAGAGAATCATATTATAGCGTCCTGACTAATCTACCTGTACCAGCAGGTGTTATCTGAGCACAGTGTGTTTACATGGTGTTTGTGTGGGTCATTTTTGACAAAGTCTCAGAAATAACTCCATTGTCCAGCTATAATTTCAACAGCACCGCAATTCCAAACCCATCTGAGGTTTTCAGTGTGGTTCTGTTCGATCACTGGCTTTATGTTCCTGCGTCTAGAGCCCCAGCTCTGAAGTTTAAAAGAACAACATGCCCACAAGCTGCAGTCTTTAATTACATTTTAGATGTTTTGTAATCCCTCCGTGTGCTTTTAACCTCAGGACCATTTACAGTGTTCAATTAAAGAGCATGTAAAATCAGAACATGGCGAGACCAAGTGCACTCCACTAAATCACTGAGTTTCTGTTCCTGCATTTATGGGCACATGAGCCTAACCACAGACTTTTAATCGTATTTATTCTCTGATTGTGGCCTTGGTCAGCCATGTGCCAATTAAAATGATAATACATTTATAAATAAATTGAAAACATTCATGGAACGATCAGTAAAGGTAAGCACCACGGTTTGTATATGATTCTTTTTCATTTTGGAATAAATCATGTGCTTCAATATTCAAATTTAATACAGATAATGGCGCTAGAAAAGAATAGCTAGCTATTTCATATCTGCATATATCTCACAAAATAAAGGTATTAAAACAGCTCTTTCAAACATACACTTTTTATAGAGTATTTAGCAGGTATTAAATGGGAAGAACAAGCCAGAACAGCTACTCTCATCATGGTAAAGACTACAGCAGAATACTGTGAATACACAATGATGTATAATGAGTTATTATGAAATTAAACATGTCAATGCTACAAATAATGGTAAGGTCCAATGTCATATTCCAATCAGACTCATCGCTGATCAAACATTTTTGATGCCAACAGACAGTTTCAAGGTTTAACACTGAGAATGTAGAGAGAACTGTAGTGAGACTAAACCAATGAACGTCACATAAAACTGGGATTTAAGAAACACCTACTACACAAATACATATCTATTTTCTGTCGCAGTCAGATCTCAGACTTATGTTATTCCTGTTGTTTTCATTCTGACATTTACAATTTAAAGTAACACTTTACCAAACACCGATATTGACACCGTGTCGGTATTGGCACTGAAACTGGCCCTTAAACACAGTATTGGTATCGGATACAGAGAGCACCGATACCATAGGTGTGTTGGAAATGGCTCCCATCTCTCTATTCCCTACATGTTGGTCTCTACACACTGCAGCGGAAGCTGGAGATTAGGAGAATAGCACATAGTTGCAGCGATGTTCCACCTTAAATGGTTCAGAAACAGGGCTGTAGGGCACGCCACTGTTGTGTCATTTAAGGTGGAATGGAAAATTAGAATTCAGTTGGAATAAAGGCTGTAACAGTGAGTTGTGTGGCGCACTATGTTCTCCTACGGGTAATACTCGTTATTTGGGGACATGTGCATCCAGCACTATGTAAAATACTGTAGATTTTCATAGTTTTACAACTTAATCAGTCCTCCACTGTAGAGCTCCACTGTACGCACCTGTGTTTACTTTCTGTGCTCTGTTCTCATTGGCTATTGACATGAATCAAACGTTAAAATCGGGCTAAAAGTCGTGTAGTGTAACCCCAGCTTAAGGCATGCCAAAGAACACTGACTTCATTCAAGTGACCAACCACAAAGAAACACGCTAACACGGGTCAGCAGCAGGACTTAGAAAATACATTTCACAGTCGCGACAAATATCTTAATAACAGTGTAAAAAGCCGTTCAGTCAGGCTAGACTATGTCTTCCTACTTGTACTTGTTACTTCATTGTGGAAATAATGATTTTTTAATGGCTCTGAAACTTTTTTAATTTTTTAATGTGCAGTTAATAAAGAAGTAAATTTTGTTATTTCAAGCTTATTATATCTTATTAGCGATTAGGATTTATAAGCGTCGGTCTAATAGTTAAGATAGACAGAGTTGATATTGGTACTCGGTATCGGCAGATAATTGAACATGAAATATCAGTATCAGTATCGGAAAGGGAAAAAGTGGTATCGGTCCATCCCTACAAACAACTAATGCAGAAATTCACTGGCCGCTTCTCCGGCGAGTGGATTTGTTTTCATGTCTGACTGACACAGATGAAGTTCAGTGTAGAGGTTTCACTCAGAGAGATCAGTGAGGGAGATCAGGTGATTAAGATCTTTTAATACCTGTGCCTATTATAACAGTTTTTTAAAGCAGGTAAAATGGGTGACAATAAGTATCTGGGCCAGAGAATCTCCAAAGGGGCAGGTCTTGTGTGGTGTTTCTGGAATTCAGCTTTCAACTTTTCAGACCTTCTAGCGAGTTATTTAAAAAACAAAACCCAACTAGCACCAGAGACTTTCTGTACAAACCTTAGCTACTTTTTATTGAATCGCTGGTAGCACAACTCATTAAAACACCGGGACTGACCTAAGTGGGAGAGACAGCTCCCTCTCCGAGGCTTCTCTGCTCCCAGAGGCGGAGCTCCAGGAGACACTGCTCCCTCGACTCGGCTTCTCTGCTCCCAGAGGCAGAGCTCCAAGAGACACTGCTCCCTCGACTCGGCTTCTCTGCTCCCAGAGGCGGAGCTCCAGGAGACACTGCTCCCTCTCCGCGGCTTCTCTGCTCCCAGAGGCGGAGCTCCAGGAGACACTGCTCCCTCGACTCGGCTTCTCTGCTCCCAGAGACGGAGCAGCACAGTCGGTCCGCATGGCAGCTCACACAATAAGCTGTCAAAGTTGCGAAAAGTGCTGCCAAAGACATATCTGCTTCCTTTTATGTTGAATTTATACCTTTTCCTGAACTCCTGATCCGAGATCACAGAATTGATTGAGACACTCAGCTTTATTCAAACAGTAAACAAGTCTTATAAATGTATGACACCGGACCGAACGTGCGTTTGGACCCATGGTATCATTTCAGTATCCGTATCGAGATATACTTTGGCAGGTATCGTATCGAAGGTCATAATTTTGGTATCGTGACAACACTAGTCGTTACTACTAAGCTAAAGTGGTTCATGGAAGGGCAATAGGTGATGCAGTGGGCATCTAATATTTACCGGTGTAAGTGAGGGCTACGGCTAGCCTGTCTGATCTGAAACAGCAAAGGCGTTTGAACACATTGTGCGTCAAAAGTTGTGTTACAGTAGCTCTTCTGTGGCATCAGACCCACTGTGGCCCTTTTGCCAGTTCGCTGTTTGTCCTTCCTTGAACAACATTATGTAGTTACTAAGCACTGCACATCAGGAACGCCCTGCTAGCACCAGACCTGTTTTGGAGATGCTCTGACCATCACAGTCTGATCTTTCTCAGATTCACTCATGCTGTTTCTTCCTGCATCCAACATTGACTTCATGAAAACACTGTTCTCCTACATAATACACCCCACTGTTTGACAGCTACCTGTGCACTGAGACAGACAACGCTATTCAGTTCACTTGTTTTGATCCTATCACTGGTCAGTGATCTAACTCCACCACAGGTTACCTCCAAATATCTATGAAAATCCTTTATCGTCCCCCAGTTAGGCATGAAATTACCACTTAACAACCACAACCACCGTACATTTCAAATAGAACAGCCGCAGTGAGAGAAGCTCATTTTTGCTTGTAGTAATTCTGCAGTAAATTGGTTCAAAACAGACCTTAACCTTTTGCCCATTCACATTAGAAACACAAATGAACTCTAAATACAGCAGGAATAACAACAATGTAATATACAGCTGTCTGGGTTCTGAGTGTATGTCTGTACTAAGTTGTGTCCTGGAGTTTCAGCATGTCACAGTTTTACATAACTGATGTGTACTGATGCAAATTTCTCTCTCTCTCAAAACAGTTTCACTCACAACGCACTATTTTTAACTCTTTCTGTTCCTTGCAGTGAAAACAACAACAACACAATAACAACAGCGATAGAAGATGCTGTTTGCTCGTCTCTTCATCAGCGCAGAAACAACATCAACCCCTCAACATCAGTCTGGGGTTGAATTTGCCAGTGTGTTTCCTATAGTTTTGACTCATCTGGTGCACACAGGTGAGACCCGATCTCTTACACATGGTTCTCAATCCCAGAGTGAAACATCTTCATAAAACTGTCAGTGAGTGAGACGTGAAAATGTAAACAACAACAACAACAACAGTAGTACACAGCAGGGCCACAGTCCTGACACGTCTCGTCTTTATATAAAATCTCCCTCATACTCCATCCTCAATCAGACGTGAAAACAACTCCAACAGCAGTAGGGACAGAAGCTCTTGGTCTAAACTCTGACTGTGATTGAGGATTGCTGTGGATTTCAGTGCTGAGCTGTTTCCTAAAGTGTTGATATCTTTTAAACAACTGTATATTGATGTTAACAACTGCTGTTTTCATGTCTGACTGACAGAGAGGAGGGACTCCCAACTCAGAGACATGGGAGCGAAACCTGTCTTACACTTATGTTGGGCCCGGATGAGCAGCTTATCTGGGTACCAGCCCGCTTTGTCCATGGGCTAAATGCTGGCCCCACATATGGATGTCTCCTCGGGTCAGTGATGGGTCCAGAATGGGTTAAACACAATCTATACACAGCCCACTATGGGCCCCATATAGAGAGGGTTCCCACCAATGAACCAAGCAACTCCCCCAGAGCATACGCCTTGCCCATGTCTGGACGGGACATCACTGAAAACTCAGGGAGGCAGCTCAGTGCAGGGGTCCACTGGCAGCTTGTGCCCCAGACTGCTGCTGCTGCACCTTTTGTGTGTTTTCTGTGTTATTCTCAGTGCTGGAAGTCAAAAATGAGGTTTTCCTGTCTGTGCAGAAATTATACAGAGAGTATGAAGCCCGTATAGTGCGTAATGATGTGTCTTGTTTAGTGTAGCACCTCCTCCAGCTCGTCTTTGGCGTCCAGGCAGCTGGAGTGGACCAGTCTCCCCGGAGCTCTGCCCTTCGCCGCCGCAGCCGCCGCCGCCAGCTCCATCTCCCCACCGCCTCTCCTCCTCTCCCGCGCCGCTTTACCGCTCCTCACAACGCGTCTCCGAGCGTCCCTACCCCAGCTCTTCCTCTCGCTTTCTATCCCTCTCTCTCTCCCTCTGCTTTTCTCGTTCTTTTTTGTCTCTCAGCCGCTTTTTCACCCTCCGACTGCAACAATTCAGCTTCCGCAGGGCATGCTGGCCTACAGGATGTACTGCCTCCTCACTCACAGGGGCCGGGGCCTGAGGGGCGCGTCCCAATCCCACACAAACAGCCCTTATGTTCTAGTGCACTGTCTAAGTACCCAGAAATATTTCCAGATTTATTTCCTTTTTTAAAATGTAGGTAATTTCTTCAGGCATTTATTTATTTATTTATTTATTTAATATTATTTATTTATTTAATATTATTTATTTATATTTATTTAGCTAGCTAGCTAGCCATAATTATAAATTTTAAAAATTCACAAATATTTCAAAAGATTTTTTTTTCATGTTCAGAATAGGTGAATGTCTTTAAGGTCATATTTATAATCCGAATACATGCATATGTGATGAACACTTTTCCAAAGACAGCTAGTATTTCTTACATCACAAATATATGGGTGTAGATAGGGACGGGGAATTCATTGAATATTGATAGGTGGATGGGTTTTAACACAGCTCTGTTCAAGAGTAAGTGCACACCACTGATTTCAGTTAACTCCACCCCAGTTCAACGTTCAAAACCATACTCTGGGAATATCAACCCAAGGTGTTTCAGTATTTAATATAAAAAAAACACAATTGTACATTATTATAGCCTATTCTAACTGATAGTGCCTCATAATGAGCATTTCATTTTATAAATTGAAATAAATTGCATATATTTTATCATGAAGGAATGAAGTTCTGTTCTGGACAAAGATCGAGCACAGGACTAAGCGTTTTAGTCAGTCTAGTCCCCTTAAAACTGCAATCAAGTCTCTTGCTCTCGCCCCCTAGATAGTGATTCTGTGTTGTCGGTTTGAGGTGTTCCCGCCACACACCAAGACCGTTGCTCTTTGATAGACGCGGCTCTGGACCAATCAGAGCAGAGCTTAGTAACGCGGAGAGTCCTGTCACAAAAAAAGTCGTTCACAAAAGTCCCCAAAACTTTAAATAACACTTTTATAAAATAACCGCTTCTCTGGAGGTTGTAAAATATTAAATCAGAAAGTTAAAAGTCTACACCCGTTTAAAGGAGAAGAAATGAGCCGGGAACTGATGAATATAGGCTCCTGAGCAGGTTGTTGTTCCTCGTGTGGCCGTAGGTTGGCGCTATTAGTGTTTAAAATTCAAACTGAACAGAGTCAAGTGGCACGTTTTAACGACAGAGTTTTTAGGAACCATTATAGCTGCATCGGTTCCCTTAAGTATGTGCTTAATCTGCATTTCTCTGGTGAAATATGGTGACGTCTGATGCCATCCCTGCTATTTTTAGATGAAATATCTTCTTCTAAATTATGTTAAAATGGTTTATTTGTTTATATTTTATATACATTAATAACGGACTCATTTCTTAAGTGCAGGCAAATTCTCAACACGTCCATAACAGCATCCATGAAGTGTGTGAACTGTGACCCAGTGACAAATCAGCACAGCAGATAAACACAATCAAATAACAAACACAAATACATTAACACTTCATTCCCAATCAGTGACTGAATTATTATTTTTCCCACAACTATACATTTTCATAAGTAGATGCATAACTGTTATTAATCACCTTCAGGAAACGACAAGTATTTAAATATTTTTTGAAGCAGTGAATAAAGAACTTGGAGCATCACGGTGGCGCAGCAGGTAGTGTCGCAGTCACACAGCTCCAGGGGCCTGGAGGTTGTGGGTTCGATTCCCGCTCCGAATGACTGTCTGTGAGGAGTTGGTGTGTTCTCCCTGTGTCTGCGTGGGTTTCCTCCGGGTGACTGTCTGTGAGGAGTGTGGTGTGTTCTCTCTGTGTCTGCGTGGGTTTCCTCCGGGTGACTGTCTGTGAGGAGTGTGGTGTGTTCTCCCTGTGTCTGCGTGGGTTTCCACCGGGTGACTGTCTGTGAGGAGTGTGGTGTGTTCTCCCTGTGTCTGCGTGGGTTTCCTCCGGGTGCTCCGGTTTCCTCCCACAGTCCAAAAACACACGTTGGTAGGTGGATTGGCGACTCAAAAGTGTCCATAGGTGTGAGTGTGTGTCTGTGTTGCCCTGTGAAGGACTGGCGCCCCCTCCAGGGTGTATTCCCGCCTTGCGCCCAATGATTCCAGGTAGGCTCTGGACCCACCGCGACCCTGAACTGGATAAGGGTTACAGATAATGAATGAATGAATAAAGAACTTGTTATTATACCCATCTGTCAACACACTCTACTGCACTCTAAAAAGAACCAACTTAATTGAATTACTTGTTACCAATTGAAGCCATTCAATTAAGTTGGATCAACTCTTCTCTTTTTAGAGTGTGGAGCGCACACTGGGTTAAAGAGGGTCATGGACTTTGTGTTGATAACTGTGTTATTAGTGGGATCCAGGTGGGCAGCCTATCACATGTGAGCACTTGTCAGACTTGGTGAGGGTGTGGTGCCCTGTCTACACTCTAAAAAGAGAAGAGTTGATCCAACTTAATTGAATTGCTTCAATTGGTAACAAGTAATTCAATTAAGTTTATCCAACTTAATTTTTTAAGTTCAACCTTTAAAAAATTAAAAAATTAAGTTGGATAAACTTAATTGAATTACTTGTTACCAATTGAAGCAATTCAATTAAGTTGGTTCTTTTTAGAGTGTAAGAGGTGCCCTGTCCCTGCTTTGCCACCAGTTATTGCGAGTAGACTGCAGGCCTATCACAACTTTAAACAAGATGAAGTGTGTTACAGAAGATGGATGGATGAATGAATGGGTGTTGGCTGGGGCACTAGTAGATCTTGTTATTACATACGTCTCAGTGATTCACAGTCTGTACACGACATATTTTGTGGATGTCTTCTGTTTTCAAATTATGTTAAAAACGAAAGATTTTTGAGGTATAATATTTTGTTGTGATAGTGATGAGGCAGAGAGTAAACAGGCCTTTACTTTTACATATCTGATGTAAACAGTGGACACTGGTGATATATTTATGGAGGAGATGTGGAGCAGATGTAAAGAAACTGAAAGACAAAGGAGTATAGAAACCCCTCCCGACAGATCAGTGAACTGGAAATAAAGCATTGAAATATTGAGCCACTGGAAATGCTCAGGTGGAGTTTGACAAGGCTTCTTTTCCATCACAGAGACTTTCCAACACTTCCTTGTGTCCTGTCTTTTTTCTTTATATCAATCACAGTGCACTGTGGAACAGAAATGGACAGAAGATGGAAAGAAAGGAAAGCATTTACTCCTGAATCCTATAGACCATTATGTACTTTCCATGTTATTACACATATTAAGACCCTGCTGAATGAATGAATTAATGAATGAATGATTATTTATTTCCATGACACTGTCAGAGCCTACTCACACCAAATAAGGTACATCAACAGCCAGGACTCCCACAGGACCACTACTGAGCAGATCATTCTCAGCGCTGCAGTGACACTAACGTGGTGGCTAGTGTGTGTCATGCTGGATCAGACAAGTGGATCAGACACAGCAGTGCAGTTGGAGTTTTTAAACCCTGTGTCCACTCTCTGTCCACTCTGTGAGACACTCCTCCCTCGTTGGTCCACCTAGTCCTTCATCAGTGACACAGGACGCTGTTGGCTGGATGTTTTTGGTCGGTGGACTGTTCTCAGTTCAACAGTGACACCGAGGGGTTTAAAAACTCCAGCAGCACTGCTGTGTCTGATCCACTCTACACCAGCACAACACACACTAACACACCACCACCACGTCAATGTCACTGCAGCGCTGAGAATGATCCACCACCACATCACACCTGCTCTGTGGAGGTCCTGAGGGTCCTGACCATTGAAGGACAGCATGAAAGGGAGGTTACAAAGTATGCAAAGCAACAAATGGATTACAGCCTGTAAATGTAAAACTACAAAGTGCACCTATGTGGTCAGTGGAGATGATAAAAGGGCAATGAGTGTAGAAACAAGTCATTCATGTTTCTGACAATGGTCATTTGAGCTGGCCTCATCACACAACTGTAAGCCTTTAATAAATCTATTGGCCATTTTACTGAATGCAGTACATGTCTGTGTTCGGGGAGCAGCTTGTTCACCAAAGTTCTTCAGATGGCTGTAAAGAGAGATATGCCAAACATGGCAGATGGCTCAGGCCTTCCTTTCCACACACTCGGGCTGTTTACAGGTCTTTGAACATGGCTTTGTCCAAAATCACCCACATTAATACAGTGTAAGACCATACCATATTATGGTATTCAGCAAAATATTATGTTAAAGATATTCACAGCTATTTTGCCTGCTTTTTTAACCATTGTTAAGCCATGTCCACTAGCACCCACTAGCTGATCTCCCCCTTACACCATGCCACCAAGACTAGTACAAGAGCTTCCTGGGCACAGACAGCCCAGGTGTGTACCATCGTGTTGGAGGATAGATTGAGTCCTTCTTGGACTCGTAGCTTCAGATTGTTGTGATATCACTGGGTGATTTAACTGTAGATCTCCTGAAAATAGGCTCAGCACTTTGAGAGCTTCAGTATAATTTATAACACCTTTATTCATGTAGCGTCAATTTGGATGGATCCTGAGACACCTCTGAGGAACCTTTTTATTGATCAACACACAAATGCCTTTTTTTACAGCACATGCAGCTAAACTGCACCTGGATTTAAGACTGTTGACAGAAATAGCTTTAAACACAGTGGGAAACTCAATCAGAGCTCAAATCAGCTTTTAAAATTAAAATACGTAGTTGTGTGTTCTCCCTGTGTCTGCATGGGTTTCCTCCGATTGACTGTCTGTGAGGAGTGTGGTGTGTTCTCCCTGTGTCTGCGTGGGTTTCCTCCGATTGACTGTCTGTGAGGAGTGTGGTGTGTTCTCCCTGTGTCTGCGTGGGTTTCCTCCGGGTGACTGTCTGTGAGGAGTGTGGGGTGTTCTCCCTTTGTCCGCGTGGGTTTCCTCCGGGTGACTGTCTGTGAGGAGTGTGGTGTGTTCTCCCTGTGTCCGCATGGGTTTCCTCCGGGTGACTGTCTGTGAGGAGTGTGGTGTGTTCTCCCCGTGTCTGCGTGGGTTTCCTCCGGGTGACTGTCTGTGAGGAGTGTGGTGTGTTCTCCCTGTGTCCGCATGGGTTTCCTCCGGGTGACTGTCTGTGAGGAGTGTGGTGTGTTCTCCCCGTGTCTGCGTGGGTTTCCTCCGGGTGACTGTCTGTGAGGAGTGTGGTGTGTTCTCCCTGTGTCCGCGTGGGTTTCCTCCGGGTGACTGTCTGTGAGGAGTGTGGTGTGTTCTCCCTGTGTCCGCGTGGGTTTCCTCCGGGTGACTGTCTGTGAGGAGTGTGGTGTGTTCTCCCTGTGTCCGCGTGGGTTTCCTCTGGGTGCTCTGGTTTCCTCCCATGTTCCAAAAACACACGTTGGTAGGTGGATTGACGACTCAAAAGTGCCCGTAGGTGTGAGTGAATGTGTGTGTGTGTGTCTGTGTTGCCCTGTGAAGGACTGGCGCCCCCTCCAGGGTGTATTCCCACCTTGCGCCCAATGATTCCAGGTAGGCTCTGGACCCACCGCAACCCTGAACTGGATAAAGGTTACAGATAATGAATGAATGAATGAATCCATAGTTGTGAATATCATCTATTACTTACTTTATGAAATGTGTGAGAGCTCACATTGTTAGATGAGTGTAGATGTAGCTTACTGTGGAGTCACACTAATGTTAGCATGACAGAAAGGTAGCCATTTTCAACAAATTTTAGTCATCAATGACAACACAGTCCAGCTTGGAAGGGTAATATCTAGAACAAGTAACTCAGGATAATACAATGACTAAGCTCTTTCACATTAGGGCAACTGGGATTCTGTAAAGCTGATCCAGACTAGCAACTGTTGCTGGGAATGGGCAGTGTGTAGTATTTTCTTCTGATTTTAAAGACCAGCCAAATGCAGTTAGCTCCTGGGAGATATTTAAATACGAATCTCATCATGTTGATACAGAACTCTAACAATAATTGACATACACTGTTTGGTTACAGTCTAACCCCGCAACAAAGAAAAGAGTAGTCAGTGGCAGAGAAGTCTGGTAAAACAAATAAATGACATTTATACACATTACACACCCTGCACTCTTTCAGATCCTGTTACAAAGTACGATTCACAAACCATCCTCAGCTGGATATCTGTTTTCTATCCATACACAATGTACAGTGTTACTTAACTCTCAGCCGGGGGAAGATTTCAGCAACATCTTAAAGGTAATTCCACTGGTTTTCTGCATATTTCAGGGTGGTTTGGTGTAAAATGCTATTCCAGTGTCAGATTTACTCACAATGTTGTTGCTGGGAAACAGGCGCCTGAAAAGCTCCCTCATAGAAAGTTAATACCCCTATTAAGTTGTTGATCAGTAACAGGTCCTTTTTATTGTGTAATAGTTTTGATAGATAACATTTTTCTTAAAATTTATCTTTAAAAACCTCTCGTTACAGAAAGGTACAAGTATGTTTTTAAATTCATCACTATTTTACTGTAAAATTCTGTAAGTGCTCCGGTGCACTTCTGAATATTCAGTTAAATGGCTGTATCTGTGTTGTGGCTACACTGCTATCTCTGGTTCCCATGACAACCACTGTAAAGGATTATGTATATTTTGTGTATAGCACAGTGGATAAAACTACTGTTCTCCACGTAGCAGACTAGGGTTTAATTCCCAGCCGGGGCATGAACACCAGCTGTTACCCATATGTCCCTGGGCAAGACTCCTAATACTGCGCTAGCCAACGTTTCTATTACATCGTCTGCCAAACGGCAACATAAATGTAAACGTAAAGAAATCCAAGCTGGTAAATATCTGTACAATTTCACAACAAACCAATCAGAATGACTTTGCTTACATCTCAACCATTGAATTATGAAATTTATTTTCTGGCAAAAATCCCACTTTTCAGAAATTACACAAGCCATTTTGACTAAATAACCATTTTTGGACTTCACCAACTGAACCCCTGCTCACGCCATGGTGCCCTTGAGGAAGGCACATGATCCCAAGAGACTCCTGAGAGATGCTCCCTCCTTTTGGCAAGCGGTGCATGGGTTAAAACGAGCACGAGTTACACACTACTAGTACTAATACAGGTGTACTTGGCGTTATAGAACAGATCTCAGGCTGGAGACATCTCCTTCTAGACTTCTATATTGATGCTGGTTACAGGTTAATGGAGGCACTCAGTGTTGCAGCTGGCAAAACTATTTTTTAGTGTTTGTAGCTTGTCTGTACATCGGTCCGAACCACACCAACACGATCCACACCATATCGAAAAATAAAACTAAACAAAACAAAACAATTTGTTTAGACATTCATTATACACTGTATCTGAGGATCATTCTGTACACGTCAAATATAACATGAATATACAGGAGGTAGACAATAGAGAAGAAATCTGAGGTGATGTTTGAGACATGTCCCCTTTCAGTGATACAGTGACATTAATCCTTACAGTGGAATGAATCGTGACTCTAGTTTAAAGATTTCTGTTTCTAGAAATAATAGAAAAGACATGAAAATCCAGGCGAAGCTTGTGTGGGAATGAAATAGCGTTCGTTAGCCTCTATTTCCAAAGAAAAACATGCATCTCAATATTTGTGGATTTTTAGTGTGCTAAAGCATTTAAACCCAGCCGCTGTCCTTCACACTGTGTGAAAGTGTCATGATGAATGGACCAATAGAAATGCTCCAAAATGGTTTTTTACATTGACTTCCTTTCAAACTTTAGGAAGATGTTTTGACTATTTTGGAGATACATATTTTTGACTTTGGGCAGCGACAATAATTACTCGGTTACACTCGTGTTTCTACTCATTGTTTTTTCTTTTTTTGAACGGTAAATTTAGCTTTAATCCTATTTCACTGAAGTAACAGCACTTTAACTTGACTATGAGTTGCTTTTACTCTACGCAGCTCTCTTTGTGCCCCACTGCTACACAATACTCAAACACTGCATTTTAACTTTTTATACTGCCAGTACTTGGGAGAAATCCAGCTCTTTCGGAACAAAGATGCGTGTGTGTTTGTGTGTGTGTGTGTGTGTGTGTGTGTGTGTGTGCGTGTGGGGGGGGGCACTTCCGAGGGGAATACTGAGAGGTACTAATACTTTATTATTTTATTTTATTTTGTCAGTATTTTGAATCATGCCGCATACTTTAAATAATCTGATTGAATTCTGTTAATGAACATGCTCTGTGTATTTTCTCATGTCTCACTGTCCATTTATACACTATATGGCCAAAAGTGTTTGGACGCCTGGACTTTTAACACCTTTCCGCAAATGAATGACACGTATAGTGTGTTTCACTTTATATTTAAGCCGAACTTGTGGTGTCATTGTAGACTTTGTGGAGATCATAGATATTGTCCTGGGTCCCCATCGGACGTCCCTCCGTTTCCATGGCAATTTGGGAAATAATCTCTTTTACAGCTTTGTAGGTGCCTCCTATTGCTTTAGAGAAGTGTAAAGTTTGGAAGGCTTCTTTACAGTAGATTACACTTTTAATGTGTGCCGACAAAATAAGAACCACTCACGGATATTGCTTTTTTTTAAAAAAAAAATCATATTTTGTCGCTTTAAAAACATGCAGTGTTTGGAATCTGTTATTTCTACCCCCTGTATATCACCCTCACACTGTGTATGTTTTCCTGCAGAATCCCTTGTGTTTGTCAGTACTACATTTCTGCCTCAGTGTCCTCTGCGTGGGATGATGTAATAATCTGTAGTCCATTAATTCGTAATGAAGAACTGTTTTGTTCCATTGTCCACATACTGGAATATGTCAGGAAGGTATTGAGTGGCAATGTAGAGAGGTTGCGGGGCAAATAAACAATTTATTGGCTTTACACACTCAAAAAAGAAGAAAAAAAGACCTACTGCTCTAATCAAGGGTTCATAAAAAAGAGACCTACAGTATCCCACCACTAGAGGACACCATCCTCAAGCCAGTCAATGTTCACAATGTGGAAAACATTGTTTTTAATGTTTCATTATTTTCTCCAAATCATTTTACATCATTTTATTGAGTCCTCAACAGGCAAATTACGCCCGTCTTCTTGCCTCAATTACCTGAAGCTTTGAGACACAACAGAAGGATCGATGCTTGCTCCAAAACATCAGCAGCTCCTTTCTCTCCTCTCTCAGTTCAAGGGCTTGAACATTTCTGCTACATGATTATTTTCTCTCTCGCTAACTGGCTCCTCTTCTCCTCAGAGGATGCTGATTCCTCGGGGTTCTTCCTCTGCTCTGCTCAGGCGTGGTTGGAGGTACTCTCCCCCAGAAGCCAGTAGGTCCTCATCCTGCCTTTGCCTTTCATTTCTATGTCTCCTCTGAGCTCCAGCTGGAAGCAGTTGAACTCCTGAAGGACGGCACGTGTAGCCTCAGACACGTGGATCTTCAGTGCTGATGGAACGCCACACAAAAACACTGATGTTAGGATGATTCTGTGCTTCCACTCTCAATAGAAATATAATAATAATAATGTCAGAGACTGACTGCGCCTTTTCAGTAGCCGAGAGCTATATCTGCTTCTCATTGAATATTAGCTGCATGAAAACCATCCAAAAACATCTATTCAGTTCTCATTCTGATGATTATCTGTCATTCAGAAATATAATGACAAGAGGAGTTACTCTGGCTTTGCACTGCTCCGATCTGATAATGCATTCACATGCTAATGAATAGTCAATTTAAAACAACTTTCCATAAAATACCCTCTACTACTTAGAAAAGTCATATAGAGTAAGATTTTTAAAAATTCTGCAGAATGGTTTCTTCAATTAAATTCATCCTTAATTCCACCCTGTTAGCTAGTACTCCTCCTATCACACACAACCCCATCGATCTGGAAGGCTGGGTGCTTCCTCTGACAAACATAAAGCCAGCCACTGCTTCTTTTTGAACTTGCTGATGATGTAATGACGCGAGACAGCTCAACGTGCTGGAGGAGAGCACAGACATCAGCTGATGCCTGTATGTAGGGCCATCTTACTCATTGAGAGATAAGACAACTGTGCTGTCTCACACTCCCAGCCTTGGATGACGGGCACACGATTCCTAGGATCAAACTAGCGATATACAGTAAAGGTATACAGCTTACAGTGAAGTCCTACCTTCTCCGTTTGATTCCATGCGTGAAGCTGTATTCACTGTGTCTCCAAACAAACAATACCTTGGCATCTTTAGCCCAACAACTCCAGCACACACAGGGCCTGGAAATACACACACACACACACACACGTTTGTACTGCTGAGTGGAAACAGACATGTACACATACACAAATAGTCAGTTTCCCTTAACATTCCTCATAACTCATTACAGACTGTAAAACCCATGATATGTCCCATGAATGTCATTGCTCATTTAAAATAAAATTATTAATTGGCCATCGGAGCTGTGACTGTAATGTAGCTAAAAATTAATGGTGACACACCACAACTTTGATACGCAACAATACCATGTCAGTATTGGATCAGTACCTTGCAGCACTTTTGACGAATGTGAATTTGATTCATCCATTGATTTCAGGACTAGTGTCTGGAGGTTGCTTCTTTAGTCTTGCACTGGCACTACAAGGTTAGAGTTGCTTTTTCCTGGTGGATAGACTGACTAGCCTCTCTCTCCCCCATCACAAAACTAGCTAATACGGGTGGTTGTTAGCTCATGTAACAGAATTTGGCAGTTAGCATTGTTGCTAACAGTGTTGGTGGCAGTTGAAAAGAAATGGTAGAATTGCAAGTCTCTGAAAAAGTAGGGATCATTTCAGTTATGGCTTATATCTCACCAGGTAACACTGTACAAACTACAGCCTTAATTAACCCTTTGGGGTCTGAGGACATTTTCTCAATTTTCTGAAATTCCTCTTTAAAGTTATATTTATATCAAAATGTTCAGAACAATCTCAGCTCTCTTGTGTGACCTAGAGCATTTTATGTAGAGATAATCTGTCTCTAACCCTGAAAAACGCAATAACATGCAATCGAAAGAGAGTGTTTGAACTGTATTCCTACGCTGTGCTATCGCTAAGATATTAATAGAAACATCGCAAATGGTCGTTGACGTGCCGGCGCTTTCTTCGACCCCAGAGGGTCAATCACACTCTCACCTTAGACTGGGGAGAGTTTTCAACAGAACTGATCATGTGGTTTCTGACACTTTATGAACCACTGGTTTAGCTGAAACAGTAGCAGCTACCAACCCGAGGCTTGAAAAGTTTCCTTATCTGGAAACTATCCTTACATGAGACACCAAACTTACTGCTGACTGACTGCGATTAGTTAAAAGGAGGAAAAGTGGATGAATGTGGTTTTATGATGAACTATCTCAGCTGACCGGTGTGGATGCCGATGCGCAGACGCAGCTGCAGGTCGGGTCGATGGCGGATCCTGAAGGAGTACACGGCCTCCAGCAGAGCCAGTGACATGCGGGCGATCTCGCGAGTGTGCAGCTTCCCGTTCCTCACAGGGAGTCCTGACACAACCATGTACGCATCACCGATTGTCTCCACCTGAAAACAACACACACACACACACACACCGTTTACAAACCAGCTGCAGTCTGCTTCCCCACTGTGAGCCTTGGGCACAAAGTCAGTAGTCAACAAAATATACAGCAATAAAAACATGCCTGGAGCTAACACCTATAAAAGATTGATTCACCTGTGATTGGTCGAAATGAAAGTATGTGAGATTGTGTGCTCGCGGACGAGCTTTCGGCTTTCGCGCAACTCTTACAAACTTCTTTTCGCAGGTGGTATGCTGAGGCCCTTAGAGAAACACCCATGCACTTAAAGGGCTACTTACCTTGTAAACGTCAAAGTTGTCAATGATGGCGTCGAAACACGTGTACAGATCATTCAGTAAAGTCACGACCTGAGGGAAAATGACAAACGCAGTGAGAGTCAAATCCTGACATTTCCCACATTTTCCGGCGGCTCTGACGATTGTAGTGAGATTTCTTATTGAACAGGTTTGTCAAACGGCACCTGCATCGGGGTGCTCTCCGCCGACAGAGCTGTAAAGCCTACGATATCACTGAAGTAGATAGTGACGGAGTCAAAGGCCTCAGCCTGCACCGTCTCGCCTCTTTTCAGCTGCTCTGCCACAGAACTGTAACACACACACACACACACACACACACACACACACACAATTCAATTCAGTTAAACGTCATTTATATATATAGCAGCTTCTGATGATATTGTCCCAAAGTTGCAGCTGCATAAGGACATGAGACAAAGGAATCAAATAAAGCGAGAATTAAAAAAAAATATCTAAGAGCGTGAGATAGAGGAAGAAATATGGAGAAGTGCAATTAAGAGAGACGATCAAGGCTATCAGGCTGATTAAGGATCTCTGAGATAAAGCATATTGGATGTGGCCCCGAAAGCCAAATGCCAAAAGCACTTAATCAGTCCGCATTCATAATGATTCAGAGGTTTCAGAGTGTTCATTGAGGGTCCTGGCAGGTAGGACAAAGACATAACGAACAACCAAACCTGTAAAATGCCCTTTTCCCCACTTGAACAGCCACTTAGAAACACAAAAATAGGCTTGTTGACATGTTGATGAAAAGGCCAGGTTGCACTCACTGAGGCAGGATCTGATAGAGCAGAGCTTCAGCTTTGCGTTTCTCCTCGTGGTACGCCTGCGTCCTCTCCTCCACCAGCTCCTCCAGGTTATTGGCGTACTGCTCCATACGGGACAGCAGGTTGTCCAGGATGTTGGAGCCGTAGCCTCTATGGACAGGGAAAGGGGGAGCATTAGAGTCAGCGCCATGGGAGAGGGAGACTCACTGAATAAAAGCAAGGCACAATACAAAAAAAGTACTTTGTGATTGCGATTGCACGCGTAGACCATCTATTCACTTGCATTCTTATTTCACTTCCTATACTTATTTACTATTTCTTATAGCATCTAGAAAGGAAGCTACCAACTTATATTCTGACAAGTACAACAAATAATTTTGTGCTTTACTGTTTCTTGTAATCTTTTCTAAATTGCAGAAATTAAATGATAATAGTATATTATTTATCATTGAACAGAATCCAAACACTGTGAGCACAGTCACTAATACAGTGTTTTATTATGAACTGGTTCATTGCATAAAATGTTGGCCAACTCCAATTAAAAGGTAATGTTTACAAAAGGAAATTGAAATCAGGTTCAGATCAAAAGTGTCTGAATATTAAAAATTAATGTTTATTTCTATAGGGGTTTGGTCACTCATGAGTTTTAAACTGGTTATAAAGAGCTGGACATGTCCTTCACGGAATAATTTTCAGTAAAGGGTCATCTAAAGCTGGGAAATTCATTCCAAGTCTCTGACGAAGGAGTGTGATTCGTGCTGATGGTGCTCCAGAGAAGTGGCTCTTGACATTTAGCGAAAGACTTTGCTCCACCGCGATGTCTGCCTCAACGAGAGTACTTTATAAACTAAACGACTGATATTTTCACAGTATAATTCTAATAAGGGGCGGCACAGTGGCGCAGCAGGTAGTGTCGCAGTGGGTTCGATTCCCGCTCCGGGTGACTGTCTGTGAGGAGTGTGGTGTGTTCTCCCTGTGTCTGCGTGGGTTTCCTCCGGGTGACTGTCTGTGAGGAGTGTGGTGTGTCCTCCCTGTGTCTGCGTGGGTTTCCTCCAAGTGACTGTTTGTGAGGAGTGTGGTGTGTCCTCCCTGTGTCTGCGTGGGTTTCCTCCGGGTGACTGTCTGTGAGGAGTGTGGTGTGTTCTCCCTGTGTCTGCGTGGGTTTCCTCCGGGTGACTGTCTGTGAGGAGTGTGGTGTGTTCTCCCTGTGTCCACGTGGGTTTCCTCCGGGTGACTGTCCGTGAGGAGTGTGGTGTGTTCTCCCTGTGTCTGCGTGGGTTTCCTCCGGGTGACTGTCTGTGAGGAGTGTGGTGTGTTCTTCCTGTGTCTGTGTGGGTTTCCTCCGGGTGACTGTTTGTGAGGAGTGTGGTGTGTTCTCCCTGTGTCTGTGTGGGTTTCCTCCAGGTGACTGTCTGTGAGGAGTGTGGTGTGTCCTCCCTGTGTCTGTGTGGGTTTCCTCCAGGTGACTGTCTGTGAGGAGTGTGGTGTGTCCTCCCTGTGTCTGCGTGGGTTTCCTCCGGGTGACTGTCTGTGAGGAGTGTGGTGTGTTCTCCCCGTGTCAGTGTGGGTTTCCTCCGGGTGACTGTCTGTGAGGAGTGTGGTGTGTTCTCCCCGTGTCAGTGTGGGTTTCCTCCGGGGGCTCCTGTTTCCTCCCACAGTCCAAAAACACAAGTTGGTAGGTGGATTGGTGACTCAAAAAAACAAAAAGTGTCCATAGGTGTAAGTGTGTCTGGCGCCCCCTCCAGGGTGTATTCCCACCTTGCACCCAATGATTCCAGATAGGCTCTGAACCCACCACGACCCTGAACTGGATAAGGGTTACAGATAATGAATGAATGAATTAATTCTAATAAGGATAACAGTAAGTGACGGTGTTGTTGTGACTTGCCTAAGCAGGTAGCCATTAAAATTCTTACAAATCCAGTTACAATGAGGTGAATAGTTCAGTGATAATAAAATAACAATTTCATTGTTAATATTAATAAGCTGTGCTGGCGTTTCTGCAATAAGCCGAGCGGTGCGAGTGCAGTGAGTAAAATACAGCTGACTGAGTGCTGAGAGAAACGAGTGAGTAGATGGAGTGGAGTTGGTAGAATGAGAGAAGTGAGTGAAGTGAGTGGATTGACAGGAGGAAATGGTGTGAAAGGAGTGGAGGCACCTGTTGTTTTTGTGAAGCATCACTTTGATCTGGTGAAAGTCAGGCCTCTCGTTGACATCCTCTGACCAGCAGCGCTGCATCAGCTGACCAAGCTGCTCACTGTGACTCTGGGGACACAATAGTGGACGCATGTATGGCCAGCGCCCCTCAGCTACTCGCTCCACTATCTCTGAAGAGGGTTGGTGAGAGAGAGAGAGAGAGAGAGAGAGAGAGAGAGAGGGTGAATATGACAAAGCAGGTAATATTACATGGGTACTGGTAATTGTGTTTGAATTAAACACTGTAAATCTTTTGTGGCCTTTAATCTTGTAACTCAGCAGCACAGTGATGTGATTGGGTATTTTGTGGCATCAGACAGATTTCTGTTGTCATGCTTTGTCCTTTTAAAATGACTGAGTGGAGAAAGTGGGTTATTCTCTGAACGCACACTCAGACAATCCCTGTATTTGTTTTCCCTCATGGTATAATCATATATAAAATATACAGCGTAGTAAATAACACATAGCAAACTTGGGTTCAATTCCTAATTCAATTCACTGCTAAGAGTCCCTGGGGAAGAGGGGAAAAAATCCCAAGCCCCTTTAGCCCAAGTACCATCCATTATCAATCCAAAACCTCCAAGTACCACACACACACACACACAAATCTTGTACATTGTAAGCATAACTAATCATTTACCACTTGCCATTTTAGTGAAAAGGCTATTCCCCTCCAGTGTCCATGACAGGGACTAGATCAGTGAGCTTTACACACAGATCCGGCTCAGCATCCATTTTGTTACAGCACTTGGTTGTGAACACACAAACACACACTAGAGGGCAATTCTTCACAAACACTAGGGGCAGTGAACACACACGCAACTGGAGTAGAGGGCTGCCAACCACCTCGGGCCCAGGGAGCCGTTTGGGGGGGAGTAGGTGCCTTGCTCAAGGGCACTTCAGCCGTGAGTGAACGTTCTCCTGCTGTCCCTAGAATTCCTGTTTTCAGTGAAAAAGGTTTTCAGAACCACAGATTTTCCACAAGAGTTGTTACTGCAGCAAAGATAACTTCTTATTAATATTCAAAAAGTGTCGGATGTTGGCCATAACGTGTAAATAAATGTACACCGAGCTACACCACTGTCTTTCCATTCCACTTCATCTGTTAATGTTCTTATCTCCGCTTCACCTGTCAGTCCCACTCCATTTCTGTCTGAACACTGTCCCTTTCCTCTCTCTCTCCCTCTTCCCTTCCTTCTCTGTCACTCTGTGTCTCTCTCCTCTTGTCATTACAGTTCCTATGGCACGATGGCATTCTTTCATTACTGCCTTCGACTCCCTGTGCTCTACTCATCACCTGGCTCTGTGCCAGAAATGTGTCTCTAGTGGATGCTTGATCCGCCGCCTCTCACTATTTTTTTTTGTATTCCTCTTGCTCTCTTTTTCTGTCTCTCTCATGTTTATTGTGTTCCCTTACATTATTTCTGTTTTTCTTATCTCCTGATCTCTCGCATTCTTCCTCCCTCTCTCTCTCTCTCTCTCTCTCTCTCTCTTTTTTCCCTCCTTCTCTTTCACAATCTTTTTATTTCCCGCTTTATCTTTTCCATTCTTTGCCCCCTATTTTCTCTGGCAGCTGTAGTATACCTTTATGTATCTGTATTTTCCCCTTTCTGTTGTGCCCTTTCTCTGTCCACCTCTGTTTCTTTCTTTTTTCCCTAGCTCTCTTTGCCTCTCGCTCTGTTTCTTTCTCAGTCTCTCTTTTTCTCTCTCTGACGATTTACATTGTCAGGATTTAGGTTGTGAGTGTGTGTGAATGTGTGTGTGTGTGTGTGTGTGTGTGTGAGTGTGTGTGTGAGTGAGTGTGTGTGTGAGTGTGTGTGTGTGTGTGTTATTCTCAGGGTGTAAGTGGTGCAGCAAAGCGAGGGCTGCTGACAGGAGGAATGTAAATACAGAGATAAAAGCGGACACTCATTACCCAACACCTGACACACACACACACAGGTGAGGAGCTCAGGAGGAGAGTGGGGGCGTTAGAGGAAGAGTGGAGGGGGGTACAGAGAGGATACCGAGGTGAGACGAGGTGACAGGAGCGGCTGCTGTAATTATCCGTATAGACACTGGGTGATAAACATTATTATTAATGCCAAACACTGCCTCATTCAAATGTCCTATTAGACTCCACAATCTCTCGCTCCAATTTAATGAGTGCATTCTTCCTCCTGTCACATCCTGGACCCTCGTCTACACCCTGACAGGAATAATTCTGCGTATCCATGACTACAGCCTACAAACTATGACCTGTTCACTATAACGTGTGGTATTTGTGTCTTATATTTTGCAATGGTGCCAGAAACCTCAGGCTGTGACCCATATTTTATACTTCTCTTTAAAGCAGTGTGCCAAAATAGTACTTGCAGAACGAGAAGTGTGTTCAAAAGCACTGCATTTGGTACACATCACGTTAAAAATATTCTGTGGACAAACTACATCAGTCTAAAACCTGTAGTGTTTGAGAGTGGAGACTACACAGCACACTTACAACTACATACGCTCCGGTAGGCACCGAGTACACAATATCTGTGAGTACGGAACACACCCACAGCTCAAATCTGCCTCAACATGGACAGGCTACAGTGGAAGTAGAGTGGAAGCAAAGACAATAATGGATACACAGAATAAACTCGAGCATGAGCATTGAAAACCCGGCGACATTATTCTCTTGTGCTCCATGAATAGTGCTCTCTAATTCAAAAAACATACTCTAGATTTTGTGATTAAATAATGCTATTAACACTCAGACACATCCAAGTGTGTGGGTGGAAAAGGCAACAGGATGTTTTCAGGCCCACTGTGATAGGTCTAAGGTTCTGTATTCACTTTCATCATCGCGTACACTGACCCATCACTGGATTAGGAACACCTACCTTGTATCTACGCTCACTGTCTATTTTATCAGCTCCGCTGACCACACTGGAGCACTTTACAGACTGGAGTCCATCTGTTTCTCCGCATACTGTGTTATCCTCCCTTCACCCTGCTCTTCAATGGTCAGGACCCCTCACAGGACCCCCACAGA
This sequence comes from Hoplias malabaricus, assembly GCF_029633855.1. Lineage (NCBI taxonomy): Eukaryota > Metazoa > Chordata > Actinopteri > Characiformes > Erythrinidae > Hoplias > Hoplias malabaricus. The sequence goes on from NC_089805.1 coordinate 41,646,663, forward strand.
GCAGGTGTGAGGTGGTGGTGGGTCATTCTCAGGGCTGCAGTGACACTGACGTGGTGGTGGTGGTGGTGTGTTAGTGTGTGTTGTGCTGGTGTAGAGTGGATCAGACACAGCAGTGACTGCTGGAGTTTTTAAACCCCTCAGTGTCTGGACTGAGAACAGTCCACCGACCAAAAACATCCAGCCGACAGCGTGCTGTGTCACTGATGAAGGACTAGAGGACGACCGACACACACTGTGCAGCGACAGATGAGCTACTGTCTCTGACTCTACATCTACAAGGTGGACCACCGAGGGAGGAGTGTCTCAGAGTGGACACAGGGTTTAAAAACTCCAGCAGCACTGCTGTGTCTGAATGTGTGGTGCCCTGAAGTTGATGTGTTCCTGCCTTGCTCCCAGAGCTTCCAGAGACGATCCGGATCTGGAACAGGGTGAGGTGTTTACAGAAGGTGAACGACCTGGTACCAAACAAACCACAGCCTGATGCTGGTGTGCAGGCCTGTGGTTGGGAACCTCTGTTGTTTCCTCTCTGTACCCTAAGAAGCCATGATAACTTTTAAAAAAAGATACTGTGGTGAGCAACAATAATATACACAATCAATATCTGACTCACAATTTCTTTTCCTGAAAACTGTGCTTCCTTTAGTGCATTAACAGCCTGGGAAGGCTTTAGAGTAGACGTAAAAATATTGCTGTAAGGATTAAAGGTATTCAACCAGAAGATTAGTTAGGTCAAGTAGCGACATTGTATAATTAGTTCTGGTCCTGGATTAGTTCCACTGGTCCACAGCCCAATCCTGTGGGCATTTCTACCGCTCTCGCAAACACTTGGAATGGAGCATTATAAACTTAGGCTCATATGCTGCTGCAGCTGGTTTTCTATGTGTATTATACAAGCTGTATTTGCACAGTGAATGTACACAAAGGATTTTCCTTGAAGTAGCTGAGCCCTGACTCAATAAGCCCTTTTATACAAGCATTTTATAAAAGTGTAATGTAACCGTACAGGAAAGGATTATGCGTGAAATGTATGATCTAAATTCCTAGTACAACTCCCGTGATATTACAATAAGGCCTCAAATCTGATAAGAAAACAGTGTAATGTCACAGAGTCTGTTATTTTAAAAGCAAACTTAGTTTCTGTGAGTGTGAAAGGTGACAGGAGCTGTGTTTGGTAAGATTCTACTGGAATGCGCTTATGAGAAGCAGAAGAAGCATTTTCTCTATGTTAATATAGCTGCGACTGCACCCAAGTTACACAGTTTTTGCAAGACGTTTCTCAAATGGCAAATGTGAATGTGTGCATTCATACATTCATTCATTATCTGTAACCGCTTTTTCCAGTTCAGGGTCACGGTGGGTCCAGAGCCTACCTGGAATCATTGGGTGCAAGGTGGGAATACACCCTGGAGGGGGCGCCAGTCCTTCACAGGGCAACACACACATTCACTCACACACTCACACCTACGGAAACTTTCGAGTCGACAATCCACCTACCAATGTGTGTTTTAGGACTGTGGGAGGAAACCGGAGCACCCAGAGGAAACCCACGCAGACACGGGGAGAACACACCACACTCCTCACAGACAGTCACCCGGAGGAAACCCATGCAGACACAGGGAGAACACACCACACTCATTACAGACAGTCACCCGGAGGAAACCCACGCAGACACAGGGAAAACACACCACACTCCTCACAGACAGTCACCCGAAGGAAACCCATGCAGACACAGGGAGAACATACCACACTCCTCACAGACAGTCACCCGGAGGAAACCCACGTGGACACAGGGAGAACACATCACACTCCTCACAGACAGTCACCCGGAGGAAACCCACGTGGACACAGGGAAAACACACCACACTCCTCACAGACAGTCACCCGGAGGAAACCCATGCAGACACAGGGAGAACCCACCACACTCCTCACAGACAGTCACCCGGAGGAAACCCACGTGGACACAGGGAGAACACACCACACTCCTCACAGACAGTCACCCGGAGAAAACCCACGCAGACACAGGGAGAACACACCACACTCTTCACAGACAGTCGCCCGGAGGAAACCCACGCAGACACAGGGAGAACACACCACACTCTTCACAGACAGTCGCCCGGAGGAAACCCACGCAGACACAGGGAGAACATACCAAACTCCTCACAGACAGTCGCCCGGAGGAAACCCACGCAGACACAGGGAGAACACACCACACTCCTCACAGACAGTCGCCCGGAGGAAACCCACGCAGACACAGGGAGAACACACCACACTCCTCACAGACAGTCACCCGGAGGAAACCCACGCAGACACAGAGAGAACACACCACACTCCTCACAGACAGTCACCCGCAGGCAACCCACGCAGACACAGGGAGAACACACCACACTCCTCACAGACAGTCGCCCGGAGGAAACCCACGCAGACACAGGGAGAACACACCACACTCCTCACAGACAGTCATCCGCAGGAAACCCACGCAGACACAGGGAGAACACACCACACTCCTCACAGACAGTCACCCGGAGGAAACCCACGCAGACACAGGGAAAACACACCACACTCCTCACAGACAGTCACCCGGAGGAAACCCACGCAGACACAGGGAGAACAAACCACACTCATTACAGACAGTCACCCGGAGGAAACCCACGCAGACACAGGAAAAACACACCACACTTCTCACAGACAGTCACCCGGAGGAAACCCACGCAGACACAGGGAGAACACGCCACACTCCTCACAGACAGTCACCCGGAGGAAACCCACGCAGACACAGGGAGAACACGCCACACTCCTCACAGACAGTCACCCGGAGGAAACCCAAGCAGACACGGGGAGAACACTTCTCACTCCTCACAGACAGTCACCCGGAGGAAACCCATGCAGATACAGGGAGAACACACCACACTCCTCACAGACAGTCACCCGGAGGAAACCCGCGCAGACACAGGGAGAACACACCACACTCCTCACAGACAGTCACCCGGAGGAAACCCACGCAGACACAGGGAGAACACACCACACTCCTCACAGACAGTCGCCCGGAGGAAACCCACGCAGACACAGAGAGAACACACCACACTCCTCACAGACAGTCGCCCGGAGGAAACCCACACAGACACAGAGAGAACACACCACACTCCTCACAGACAGTCGCTTGGAGGAAACCCACGCAGACACAGGGAGAACACACCACATTCCTCACAGACAGTCGCCCGGAGGAAACCCACGCAGACACAGGGAGAACACACCACTGTGCCGCCCTGTGTGCATTCAGGTAAAATATAACTTAAAGGCGATGTTCATGATCTTTTGTTCACGATCAAATACATTTTTTATAAAGTTCAGCAAACGTTTCCACATCATTTTCTCACTCTCCAGTCTGTTTGTGCGCAGGATAAAAAAGGTCCAGTTTTTCTACACAGCTCTAGCTCTGTAACGGCAATCAAACTCTGTCCAAAATGGCATTCTCATTCTCTCAGTTAAACTGATTGAAGCACTGAATTAAAAGTTACAGTCGACTTCCTTCTCAAACACATATTAGTGATAAAGCCATTGCAGTAAACAATTTGTTTATACATTCTCCCCAATTGTTTCTCATCAACCACCCAGTACATCTACAGCTACCCGGTTTAGACACAGTCTTGACCAGTCTTGGAGGGTGAATGCAAGCACCTGCTTCCTCCAAGACTCATGAAGCCAGCCAATTTACAAACTTCTGTTAATGCAATGCTAGTTCAATGCACCAGAGAAGAAGGCAGACTGCCCAGATCTGTCACAATAGCTGACAGATGCCCACCCTGTGCTTGTCTGAAAGGTTTCATACGAAAGCCAGTCCCTGGGTTTCTAACCTTTAGGGCTGAGAGGTGGTCCCTCCAGGTAGAAGACCCCTTTGAGTAGAGCCAGTTCCTGCAGGATGATGCCGAAACTGTACACGTCCCCTTTCTGTGTTCCACAAGGTGGTCTGTTTTGATCACGCAGCAACTCTGGAGCAGTCCACAGATGCCCTATAAACACACAGACATAAACACACACACACATATTATAGCATGAATGAGGGCTTTTTAATTATGTTTTGAGTGTACTACATAAATAATGTCATGTGGAAAGCCGCTTTGTTGCCTGTTTGTCCTTTGTGAAGTGGACCACAATAAAAATAAGCCCTAGGACCTTTGTGTTTTTATCCTCGATGATTTAAAGTGTGAAATGACTGCTATGCAGTGATTTGTATTTTTAGGTCATTAAATAAATCAAATCCATCAATATCTATTACATTTTCACTTTTGTACTCTCATTTTCTGGCCGATTTACCTTGTGCTTCCTCTGAGACACATAAAGCCAGACTCGACAGCTATTATTTCAAGTT